>NC_135964.1:53333642-53399593 GCF_053455715.1 Rhinoraja longicauda | reverse complement strand
AAACATTTCCATCCATGTTCTCCACAGATGCTGCCTGACCCGCTGAGTTACTCCAGCACTCTTTGAAACGTCACCTATCCATGTTCTCCACAGATGCTGCCCGACCCGCTGAGTTACTCCAGCACTCTGTGAAACGTCACCTATCCATGTTCTCCAGAGATAGACAATAGACAATAGGTGCAGGAGGAGGCCATTCGTCCCTTCGAGCCAGCACCACCATTCAATGTGATCATGGCTGATCATTCTCAATCAGTACCCCGTTCCTGCCTTCTCCCCATACCCCCTGACTCCGCTATTCTTAAGAGCTCTATCTAGCTCTCTCTTGAATGCATTCAGACAATTGGCCTCCACTGCCTTCTGAGGCAGAGAATTCCACAGATTCACAACTCTCTGACTGAAAACGTTTTTCCTCATCTCCGTTCTAAATGGCCTACCCCTTATTCTTAAACTGTGGCCCCTTGTTCTGGACTCCCCCAACATTGGGATCATGTTTCCTGCCTCTAACGTGTCCAACCCCTTAATAAGCTTATACGTTTCGATAAGATCTCCTCTCATCCTTCTAAATTCCAGTGTATACAAGCCTAGCCGCTCCAGTCTTTCAACATACTGCCGCTGAGTTACTCCAGATGCTGCCTGACCCGCTGAGTTACTCCAGCACTTTGTGTCTTTTCTTGTAAGCCAGCATCTGCATTGTGTCTACGTTCCTGAAACAAAGGATTGTTCGGACAGATTAGAGATGCAGCCTGACCCGTTGAGTTACTCCAGCTTCTTGTGTCTATCTTTGGTGTAAAGCAGCACCAGCAGTTCCTTCCTGCACATTGTTTGGACATTAGCCCTTTGCTGCATGTGGGAGGGAGCATGTTGTGTTAGAGTTACGGGAACAAGTGCCTGACACAATCCACTCCATCGTCTGTGCGTTGCTTTGGTGAGCCTTGAAAGGGCCGTGAAATAAAATCCTTCTTCTTTGTGACTACCAATGATGCAAGTTCAGGGTTTAGATTACTGTTGTCACGTTCCGAGATACGGTGACAAACATTTGTTTGCGTGCTATCCAATTAAATAAGATTATACTATACATGACGGACTTCGAGAGGGTGGATTCTTATAAGTACCACCTCAACAATAAACTGGACTGGACTGAAAACACCGATGCGCCAGAGCAGACCTTATCTGCTGAGGAGACTCAGGTCCTTTGGGGCACTCTCCTAAGGACCTTCTACAACACGGTGGTTGTATCGACCATCTTCTATGGAGTGGTCTGCTGGAGCAGCAGCATCTCAGCGGTGGAAGGAAGGCCAGCTCTGTCCTGGGTCGCCTCCTAGTATACATACTATACTAGTTTGTCGGCACTGGGCCTGTACTCGCTGGAGTTTAGAAGGATGAGGTGGGACCTCATTGAGACATACAGAACAGTGAGCGGCCTGGATAGAGTGGATGTGGAGAGGATGTTTCCACTAGTGGGAGAGTCTAGGACCAGAGGGCACAGCCTCAGAATTAAAGGACGTTCTTTTAGGAAGGAGATGAGGAGGAATTTCTTTAGTCAGAGGGTGGTGAATGTGTGGGATTCTTTGCCACAGACGGCTGTGGAGGCCACAAGTCAGTGGATATTTTTAAGGAGGAGATAGATAGATTCTTGATTAGTGCGGGTGTCAGAGGTTATGGGGAGAAGGCAGGAGAATGGGGTTAGGAGGGAGAGATTGATCGGCCATGATTGAATGGCGGAGTAGACTTGATGGGCCGAATGGCCTAATGATACACCTGTTCCTCATGAATACAATCAGGCCAAACACAGGTAGTGTTTTAGTTTAGTTTAGTTTAGTTTAGAGATACAGTGCAGAAACAGGATCTTCGGCCCAACGAGTCCACACCGACCAGCGATCCCCGCACACTAACACTATTTTACAATACTAGACACACGGGACAGTTTTACATTTACACCAAGCCAATTAACCTTCAAACCTGCACGTCTTTGGAGTGTGGGAGGAAACCGAAGATCTCGGAGAAAACCCACGCAGGTCACGGGGAGAATGTACAAACTCCGTACAGACGGCGCCCGTAGTCAAGATCGAACCCGGGTCGCTGGCGCCGTGAGGCAGAGACCGCACCTGGAGTACTGTGTGCAGTTTTGGTCTCCAAATTTGAGGAAGGACATTCTTGCTATTGAGGGCGTGCAGCGTAGGTTTACTAGGTTAATTCCCGGAATGGCGGGACTGTCGTATGTTGAAAGACTGGAGCGACTAGGCTTGTATACACTGGAATTTAGAAGGATGAGAGGGGATCTTATCGAAACGTATAGGATAATTAAGGGGTTGGACACGTTAGAGGCAGGAAACATGTTCCCAATGTTGGGGGAGTCCAGAACAAGGGGCCACAGTTTAAGAATAAGGGGTCGGTCATTTAGAACTGAGATGAGAAAAAACTTTTTCAGTCAGAGAGTTGTGAATCTGTGGAATTCTCTGCCTCAGAAGGCAGTGGAGGCCAATTCTCTGAATGCATTCAAGAGAGAGCTAGATAGAGCTCTTAAGGATAGCGGAGTCAGGGGGTGTAGGCAGGAACGGGGTACTGATTAAGAATGATCAGCCATGATTACATTGAATGGCGGTGCTGGCTCGAAGGGCCGAATGGCCTACTCCTGCACCTATTGTCTATTGTCTATTGTCTATTCTACCGCTGCGCCACAGTGCCACCCTTCGTACAAAGAGAAAAATACCACCAGAGTGCAGAATCCAATTTCCCAGTGTTAAGTGTGGCGTAATCAGTCCAGACACACGGTCCAAGAGTCCGCAGAGAGAGATAGGTTGGAGAATCGGGACACATCCTCGCCTATGGGAAGGCCCGTTCACAAGCCTGAATACAGAGGGGAAGAAGTTGGTCCTGTGTCTGGTGGTGTGGGCTTTCAAGCTTCGGTATCTTCTGCCTGACGGGAGACGGGAGAAGACTGGGCGTCACGGTAGCACAGCCACAGAGCTGCTGCCTTACAGCGCCAGAGACCCAGGTTCGATCCTGACCACGACCGCTGTCTGCACCTTCTCCCTGTGACTGCGTGGGCTTTCTCCGGGTGCTCCAGTTCCCTCCCACACTCCAAAGACGTGCAGGTTTGTAGTTCAATTGGCTTGTTTAAATTGGCCTTTGTGTGTGTGTGTGAAGGGTGGAATTAGTGTGTGGGGGTGATCGTTGATAGGCGCGGACTAGGTGGGCTGAAGGGCCTGTTTACATGCTGCATCTCTAAACCTACAGCTGAAGAGGCCTAGCCTTGATTATGTTGGCTGTTTTTCTGAGGCGCGGTGGAAGTGTAGATGGAGTCGATGATGGGGAGCGTGAAGGACTGGGCTACATAGAAACATAGACAATTGGTGCAGGAGGAGGCCATTCGGCCCTTCGAGCTGCACCACCATTCAATATGATCGTGGCTGATCATCCAGAATCAGTACCCCGTTCCTGCTTTCTCCCCGTATCCCTTGATTCCGTTAGCCCTAAGAGCTAGATCTAACTCTCTCTTGAAAACATCCAGTGAATCGGCCTCCACTGCCTTCTGTGGCAGAGAATCCTACAGATTCACAACTCTCTGGGTGAAAAAGTTACATCTACAATGGTGGGGAGTGTGGTGTGTGTGTTATAGACTGTGCTACATCTACAATGGTGGGGAGTGTGGTGTGTGTGTTATAGACTGTGCTACATCTACAATGGTGGGGAGTGTGGTGTGTGTGATGGGCTGGGATACATCTACAATGGTGGGGAGTGTGGTGTGTGTGTGATAGACTGGGCTACATCTACAATGGTGGGGAGTGTGGTGTGTGTGTGATAGACTGGGATACATCTACAATGGTGGGGAGTGTGGTGTGTGTGTGATAGACTGGGCTACATCTACAATGGTGGGGAGTGTGGTGTGTGTGTGATGGGCTGGGCTACATCTACAATGGTGGGGAGTGTGGTGTGTGTGTGATGGGCTGGGCTACATCTACAATGGTGGGGAGTGTGGTGTGTGTGTGATGGGCTGGGATACATCTACAATGGTGGGGAGTGTGGCTGTGTGTGTGATAGACTGGGCTACATCTACAACCCTCTGTGATTTCCTGCTGTCTTGGGCAGAGCAGTTGCCAAACCAGGCTGATCTCCTTCCTGAGCATCTTGCATGGTTCAAGGATAAGTTACCTAGCTGCTGCCACTGAATAATCCGCACAGTCGCCCCGGCGTGTTCTGACCTGCTGTGAATTCGGTTTCATTGAAGGCAGAGGTTTAGGATTTCCTGTAACTAGCACTGACAGGCTGGGATTAAATGTGGCAATCGTTTGGATTCACAATCTCTTTCCCCCTCCCATCTCTATGGTAACTGGTTGATATTTGACTGTCTGCTGGGCTGTTTGTAGTGAAACACATTGGCTGCGATCGGCTACGAGTTCTCTTTAACAGTTTCCAGACCGACTTCTCGTTCACTCCTGAATCTGCACCCCCTCCCTCCCAAGGCGATGTTGCGATGGTTATCACTGCTGCTGCTGCTGTGTGCCAAGGCCCTAACCTCAGGTAATGATCTCCGCAGACTGCGGTTTGTTGTGTGGCTTTTGGACTAAACTACAGATAGTCCGGGTAAGTGTCCCGCTCCTCTCTCCAGAGATGCTGTGCTGAGTTACTGCAGCTTTGTGTGTGTGTGTGTGTGTGTGTGTGTGTGTGTGTGTGTGTGTGTGTGTGTGTGTGTGTGTGTGTGTGTGTGTGTGTGTGTGTGTGTGTGTGTGTGTGTGTGTGTGTGTGTGTGTGTGTGTGTGTGTGTGTGTGTGTGTGTGTGTGTGTGTGTGTGTGTGTGTGTGTGTGTGTGTGTGTGTGTGTGTGTGTGTGTGTGTGTCTTTGGTGAAATCCCTGTTTGGTCCCACGCCAGTATAACAAAATAACTGCAGATGCTGGTACAAATCGTAGGTATTTATTCACAAAATGCTGGAGTAACTCAGCGGGTCAGGCAGCATCTCAGGAGAGAAGGAATGGGCGACGTTTCGGGTCGAGACCCTTCCACGCCAGTGGTCAGGGAGAGGGATCCTCGCTCCTGGGAATGTAAACACTTTGACAGCCGGGCCCCAAACTCCCGGCCCTCGTGAGTGAAGATTGGGATTTAATTCCCAATCAGAGCCGACTGTCTGATCTCTGCCTCAGTTGGATGTGGGATACTGGCGCCAGGAATACTGGTGGGTGGGAGAGGAGATGGGGAGAGAGGGAGGGAGAGGGAGAGGGAAAGAGAGGGAGAAGGAGAGGGAGAGGGAGGAGGAGGGAGAGGGAGAGGGGGAAAGAAAGGGAGGGAGAGAGAGGGGGAGGAGAGGGGAGGGAGAGGGGGTGAGAGGGGGAGGAGAGGTGGGAGAGGGAGATAGGGAAAGGGAGGAGAGGAGGGAGAGGGAGAGGGGGAGGGGGAAGGGAAGACGGAGAGGAGGAGGGAGAGGGAGGTAGGGAGAGGGAGAGGGAGAGAGAGAGATCAGTGAGAAGGGAGAGAAAAGAGGAATGTGGTGAGATGGAAAGGTCAGGAGGAGAAAAGAAGGAAGAGAGGTGGGTGAGAGGATTTCAGGGGTCGGGTGAGGGGGGGGGGGTGAGGGAGGGGCGAGGGAAGGGTAATCTCGGGGGTGAGGGGGTGAGAGAATAACGTTGAGTTAGACAGTGAGTGCGTTTGTTCAATGGTTCACCGGTACTCCATCGTCACGAGGAGCGAGGTACAGTGAAATTCATTTTTGCGTACAGTTCAGGACAAATATCACTACACATAAGCACTAGGGCGGTCACGGTGGCGCAGCGGTAGAGACGCTGCCTTACAGTGAATGCAGCGCCGGAGACCCGGGTTCCATCCCGACTACGGGTACTGTCTGTGTGGAGTTTGTACGTTCTCCCTGCATGGGATTTCTCCGAGATCTTTGTTTTCCTCCCACACTCCAAAGACGTGCAGGTTTGTAGGTTAATTGGCTAGGTATAAATATAAAATTGTCCCTGGTGGGTGTAGGATAGTGTTAGTGTGCGGGGATCGCTGGTCGGCGCGGACTCGGTGGGCCGAAGGGCCTGTTTCCGCGCTGTATCTCTAAACTAAACTATGATACACTTAGTTTCGTTTAGTTTAGTTTAGACATGCAGCACAGAAACAGGCCCTTCGGCCCACCGAGTCCGCGCCGACCAGCGATCCCCACACACTTACACTACCCTACACACACTAGGGACAATTTAATATTTTACCAAGCCAATTAACCTACAAACCTGCACGTCTTTGGAGTGTGGGAGGAAACCGGAGCACCCGGGGAAAACCCACGCAGGTCATGGGGAGAACATACAAAGTCCGTACAGACAGCGCCTGTCGTCGGGATCGAACCCGGGTCTCTGGTGCTGTGAGGCAGCAACTCTACCCGCTGCGCCACCGAGCCGCTCGGCTTAGAAACATCTTAGATAAGCATCTAAGATGCAGAACAAGTTATTTCCTGGTTTAGAGGAATCACAGGTCTGAACAGACAATCATTTACAGCCTCATTACAATTTACAAAAAGGCTTCAAGATTCTAACATGCAGTGCAATAATTTTGTGAGTTACAGGAGTAGTGGACAGAGTGGATGTGGAGAGGATATTTCCACTAGTGGGAGAGTCTAGGACCAGAGGGCACAGCCTCAGAATTAAAGGGCGCTCTTTTAGAAAGGAGGTGTGGAAGAACTTCTTCAATCGGAGGGCGGTGAATCTGTGGAACTCATTGCCACAGAAGGCTGTGGAGTCCACTCCGCCATTCAATCATGGCTGCTCTCTGCCTCCTAATCCCATTTTCCTGCCTTCTCCCCATAACCCTTGACACCCGTTCTAATCAAGAATTTGTCCATCTCTGCCTTAAAGATATAGACAATTGACAATAGACAATAGACAATAGGTGCAGGAGTAGGCCATTCAGCCCTTCGAGCCAGCACCGCCATTCAATGCGATCATGGCTGATCACTCTCAATCAGTACCCCGTTCCTGCCTTCTCCCCATACCCCCTCACTCCGCTATCCTTAAGAGCTCTATCCAGCTCTCTCTTGAAAGCATCCAACGAACTGGCCTCCACTGCCTTCTGAGGCAGAGAATTCCACACCTTCACCACTCTCTGACTGAAAAAGTTCTTCCTCATCTCTGTTCTAAATGGCCTACCCCTTATTCTTAAACTGTGGCCCCTTGTTCTGGACTCCCCCAACATTGGGAACATGTTTCCTGCCTCTAATGTGTCCAATCCCCTAATTATCTTATATGTTTCAATAAGATCCCCCCTCATCCTTCTAAATTCCAGTGTATACAAGCCCAATCGCTCCAGCCTTTCAACATATGACAGTCCCGCCATTCCGGGAATTAACCTAGTGAACCTACGCTGCACGCCCTCCATAGCAAGAATATCCTTCCTCAAATTTGGAGACCAAAACTGCACACAGTACTCCAGGTGCGGTCTCACCACTGACTTGGCCTCCACAACCCTCTGTGGCAGTGAGTTCCACAGATTAACTAGCCTCTGACTAAAGAAGTTCCTCCTCACCTCCTTACTAAAAGAGTGCCCTTTAATTCTGAGGCTGTGCCCTCTGAACGTGATGACAATAATAACTTAAAGTAAACTAAATAATCATGGCCCAATCTCACCATCAGTCTCTTTCACTCTTCCATTCTCTTGAAGTTTCCCCTTCCTCAGTTGTCCCTAGGGATGTCAACTGTCCCGTATTAGCCGGGACATCCCGTATTTTGGGCTGAATTTGTTTGTCCCATACGGGTCCGTTCTTGTCCCATATTAGGCCCGGGGGACGCTGTAGGCCTGGACACTGTAGGCCTGGACACTGTAGGCCCGGACACTGTAGGCCCGGACGCTGTAGGCCTGGACACTGTAGGCCTGGGGGCCGCTGTAGGCCTGGACAGTGTAGGCCCGGGGGCCGCTGTAGGCCTGGACACTGTAGGCCCGGACACTGTAGGCCCGGACACTGTAGGCCTGGACAGTGTAGGCCCGGGGGCCGCAGTAGGCCTGGACACTGTAGGCCTGGACAGTGTTGGTCAACGGAGTGTGTTCAGGGAGCGGGGCCGAGCGTGTTCGCCTCACGGAAGTTGCGTAGCAACCCGCCTCCCGGCCCGGGCGGCCGCCGTTGGTGGAGCGGGAGCACGTGGCCGCTGGCTGGGTGAGGTCACGTGGGGCGCGGGGCGGTGACGTCACCTTGTCCCATATTTGGGAGTGAGAAAGTTGCCAGCCCTAGTTGACCCCCGCACTTAACTGAACCAGCCCACCCACAGTGCCACCAGCCCACCCACAGTGCCACCAGCCCACCCACCGTGCCACCAGCCCACCCACAGTGCCACCAGCCCACCCACTACGGCAAGTGGTACTGATTGAGAATGATCAGCCATGATCACATTGAATGGTGGTGCTGGCTCGAAGGGCCGAATGGCCTCCTCCTGCACCTATTGTCTATTGTCTATAAGTGGCCCTGGTGCAGATCATTCTTCAATAATCATCTGTTCATAAATTTATAAGCGATAGGAGCAGAATCAGGCCATTCGGCCCGTCGAGTCTACCCCGCCATTCAATCACGGCTGATCTATCTCTCCCTCTCAACCCCATTCTCCTGCCTTCTCCCCATGACCCCTGACACCCGCACTGATCAAGAATCTATCTATCTCTGCCTTAAACATCTCTACTGACTTGTGGCCTCCACAGCCGTCTGTGGCAAAGAATCCCACAGATTCACCAACCTCTGACTAAAGAAATTCCTCCCCATCTCTTTCCTGAAGGAATGTCCTTTAATTCTGAGGCTGTGTGCCCTCTGGTCCTAGACTCTCCCAGTAGTGGAAACGTCGGCGAGACCAAGCGTAGGCTCGGCGATCGTTTCGCTGAACCACTGCGCTCAGTCGTCCTGGGCTAGACGCAATCAATCTTAAGGGATTATTAAGGGGTTGGACACATTAGAGGCAGGAAACATGTTCCCAATGTTGGGGGAGTCCAGAACCAGGGGCCACAGTTTAAGAATAAGGGGTCGGCCATTGAGAACTGAGATGAGGAAAAACCTTTTCAGTCAGAGAGTTGTGAAACTGTGGAATTCTCTGCCTCAGAAGGCAGTGGAGGCCAATTCTCTGAATGCATTCAAGAGAGAGCTAGATAGAGCTCTTAAGGATAGCGGAGTCAGGGGGTATGGGGAGAAGGCAGAAACGGGGTACTGATTGAGAATGATCAGCCATGATCACATTGAATGGCGGTGCTGGCTCGAAGGGCCGAATGGCCTCCTCCTGCACCTATTGTCTATAAGAAAATAACTGCAGATGCTGGTACAAATCGAAGGGATTTATTCACAAAATGCTGGAGTAACTCAGCAGGTCAGGCAGCATCTCAGGAGAGAAGGAATGGGTGACGTTTCGGGTCGAGACCCTTCTTCAGACTGAGTGTCTATTGTCTATTGTAATCTCCCGGTCCCGTCCCCCCTTCCCTGACATCAGTCTGAAGTAGGGTCTCCCGTTCCTTCTCTCCCGTGACGCTGCCTGGTCACGCCAGCATTGTGCGTCTACCTCACGGTGGCTGTGTTGCTGGTGTCCCCCACTCTACTCTGCCTTTTTGTTCAGCGACGTTGGAGTGCCACAGCTTCACCAAGCTGCGCTTCACGGAGAGCGTCATCGGCACGCCGCTGGTGGTGAGGCTGCTCCTGTACACGAGCGGCGACGCAGCGTGTGGCCAGCTGATCAACGACACACACACCCGGCCTCTGGACGTCAAGAAGAAGACCATCTTCCTCATCCACGGCTACCGCCCCTTCGGCTCCCCCCCTAACTGGCTGGGGAAGGTGATCAAGACCCTGCTGCTGGTGGACGATATCAACCTCATCATCGTCGACTGGAATAGGGGGGCCACCACCATTGTTTACAGCGATGCCGTCACCAACACCAAGAAGGTCGCCGCCATTTTGGAACCCGTGATTCACAACATACTGGTAAGGTTTTCTGTTTACGGTTCACGGTTCACTTTATTGTCACGTGTGCCTGGGTACGGTCAAGCCCCTTTTCCAGGGTTATGTTTAGAGTCATAGAGTCACAGAGTGATACAGTGTGGAAACAGGCCCTTCATAGAGTCACAGAGTGATACAGTGTGGAAACAGGCCCTTCGTAGAGTCACAGAGTGATACATAAATGATAGGAGCAGAATTAGGCCATTTGACCCATCAAGTCTACTCCGCCATTCAATCATGGCTGATCTATCTCTCCCTCCTATCCCCATTCTCCTGCCTTCCCCCCATTACACCTGACTTTTGGATAGGTATATGGATATGCAGGGAATGGATGGGTTAAATGCAAGTGGGTAAGAGTTGGTCCTGGCATTATGTTCCGCACAGACATTGTGGGCCGAAGGGCCTGTTCGTGCGCTGTGCTGTTCTCTGTTTGATGTAACAACAATTAGTAGTTTAGTTTAGTTTAGAGATACAGCGCAGAAACAGGCCTACAGAGTCCGGGCCTACAGCATCCGTGCCTACAGTGTCCGGGCCTACAGTGTCCGGGCCTACACTGTCTGGACCTTCAGCTTCCAGGCCTACAGTGTCCAGGCCTATACTGCCCAGACCTTCAGCTTCCAGGCCTACAGCGCCCCACCACCCCCCCCCCCCCCCCCCTCCGGGCCTAATACGGGACAAGGGCGGTCCCGTACGGGACAAACCAATTTAGCCCAAAGTACGGGATGTCCTGGCTAATAGGGGACAGTTGGCAACCCTAGAGATACTGGGGGTAAACAGGCCCTTTGGCCCAGCGAGTCCGTGCTGACCAGCGATCCCCGCACACTAGCACTAGGATGTGATCGCAACCTTTCCCGTTACGGTTTTGCGAGAGGAGTTGATTGATTGTTCATCCTTCACTCTGTTTCCTCAGCGGCAAGGTGGCTCCCTGGACCTGATCCACATGATCGGCGTGAGTCTGGGCGCTCATATCTCGGGTTTCGTCGGCAAAAGGTTTGATGGAAAGATCGGCCGGATAACGGGTGAGCACTATCGTCCCGTGATAAATGCGATCTGCCGCAAGACCTCAGCGGGCCGGGCAGCGTCTGTGGAGAGAGTAGACGGGCGATGCTTTGGGTCGGGACCCTTCTACAGGCAGGTGGAGTGTGTGGGGGGGGGGGGCGAGAGGGCGGCACGGTGGCGCAGTGGGTAGAATTGCTGCCTTACAGCGCCAGAGACCCGGGTTCGATTCTGACCACGGGGTTTGCACGTTCTCCACGTGACCTGCGTGGGTTTTCTCCGGGTGCTCCGGTTTCCTCCCACACTCCAAAGACGTGCAGATTTGGCTTGGTGTAAATGTAAATTGGCCCCAGTGTGTGTGTGGGATAGTGTTAGTGTGCGGGGATCGCTGGTCGGCATGGACTCGGTGGGCCGAAGGGCCTGTTTCCGCGCTGTATCTTTAAACTAAACTAAGATGCAGGGAGGGGTTGGAGCAAAAGCTGGCAAGTAATAGGTGGACACAAGGAACTGCAGCTGCTGGTTTATGAAAAAAAAGACACAAAGTGCTGGTGCACTCAGTGGGTCAGGCAGCATCTTAGTTTTAGTTTAGTTTGGAGACGCAGTGTGTAAACAGGCCCTTCGGCCCACCAAGTCCAAACCTACCATTGATCACCCAGTACACTACCTCTATCAATAGACAATAGGTGCAGGAGGAGGCCATTCGGCCCTTCGAGCCAGCACCGCCATTCAATGTGATCATGGCTGATCATTCTCAATCAGTACCCCGTTCCTGCCTTCTCCCCATACCCCCTGACTCCGCTATCCTTAAGAGCTCTATCTAGCTCTCTCTTGAATGCATTCAGAGAACTGGCCTCCACTGCCTTCTGAGGCAGAGAATTCCACAGATTCACAACTCTCTGACTGAACTCTCTGTCCTACACACTAAGGCCAATTTACAGAAGCCATTTAACCTACAAACCTGCACGTCTTTATAATGTGGGGGGAAACCGGAGCACCCGGGGATAGCCCACGCGGTCACCGGGAGAACGTGCAAACTCCGTACAGACAGCATCTAGAGTCAGGATGGAACCTGGGTCTCTGGCGCTGCGACTCTACCACCGCGCCACCATCCTGTAGATGGGGATGGACAGATGATGTTTCGCGTCAGGACCCTTCCTTGGGCTGATTCAGTAAGGGGGCGGATAGATGGTGGAGAGAGGTGGAGAGAGGGGAGGGGTGGGGCAAGATCTGGCAAGCGATAGGTGGACACAAGGAACTGCAGGTGCTGGTTCACAAAAAAAAGACACAAAGTGCTGGAGTAACTGTGTGGGAAAAAGTTGCACCTCACGTTCCTATTGAATTTTGGCCGTCTCACCTTAAACCCATGTCCTCTGGTTCTCGATTCCCCTCCCCTGGGCCAAAGACTCTGTGCATTCACCCTAAATGTGTAAGGTGGGCAAGGTGGCCAACTGTCCCGTGTTAGCCGGGACATCCCGTATATTGGGCTAAATTTGTTTGTCCCGTATGGGACCGCCCTTGTCCCATATTAGGCCCGGGGGGACGCTGTAGGCCCGGACACTGTAGGCCCGGAAACTGTAGGCCTGTGAGTCGCTGTAGGCCCGGACAATGTAGGCCCAGACATTGTAGGCCCAGACAGTGTAGGCCCAGACAGTGTAGGCCCGGACAGTGTAGGCCCGGACAATGTAGGTCCAGACAGTGTAGGCCCGGACAATGTAAGTCCGGACAGTGTAGGCCCGGACAATGTAAGTCCGGACAGTGTAGGCCCAGTCAGTGTAGGCCCGGACAGTGTATGCCCAGACAGTGTAGGCTAATAGTCTGTTTTCGGGGAGTGGGGCCTAGTGTGTTCGCCTGACAGAGGTTGCCTAGCAACCCGCCTCCCGGCCCGGGCGGCCGCCATTGGTGGAGCGGGAGCACGTGGCCGCTGGCTGGGTGAGGTCACGTGGGGCGCGGGGCGGCGACGTCACCTTTTGTCCCTTATTTGGGAGTGAGGAAGTTGGCAACCCCGAAAGGTGGGTGAAGGAATGGGAAGGGTGGGGTGTGTTCTGATGGGATTTACTGGGAGTTTCCTCTCTTGTTGGACAGGTCTGGACCCGGCGAGTCCTCTATTCACAGGGAAAGGAGTGGACGACAGGCTGGATCCCTCCGATGCCCAGCTGGTCGACGTTCTCCACACGGATATCGATGGTAATCTCGCCCTCTCCCCTGCCCGCACGTCCCCGGGCAAGATCTCACTTCAAGACTGAAGCACCTGGACAACTATTGTGGGGCCTCAGGACTTTGGAGGATTCTGATATCAGTTTAGTTTAGCTTAATTTAGTTTCTCTTAGTTTAGTTTAGATTATCTTAGGTAGACACAAAATGCCGGAGTAACTCAGCGGGTCAGGCAGCATCTGTGGAGAGAAGGAATGGGTGACGATTCGGGTCGAGACCCTTCTTCAGACTGATGTCAGGGGAGGGGGTGGGACAAAGATAGAATGTAGTCGGAGACGGGGAGACTGGTGGGAGAACTGGGAAAGGGGAGGGGATGGAGAGAGAGGGAGGCAGGGACTATCTGAAGTTAGAGAAGTCAATGTTCGTACCGCTGGGGTGTAAGCTACCCAAGTGAAATATGAGGTGCTGTTCTTCCAATTTTCGCTGGGCCTCACTCTGACAATGGAGGAGGCCCAGGACAGGAAGGTCAGACTGGGAATGGGAGGGGGAGTTAAACTCAGTTTATCTTGGGTTAGTTTAGTTTAGCTTCGACACAAAACTAGAGTAACTCAGTGGGACAGGCAGCACCTCTGGAGAGGAATGGGTGACGTTTTGGGTCCCTTCTTCAGCGTAGCTTAGTTTAGGTTAGTTTAGTTTAGTTAAGTTTAGTATCACATGTACCGAAGTACAGCGAAAAGCTTTTTTATTGCGTGCTATCAAATCAACAAAACGTCTAGACATGATTACAATCAAGCTGTCCACAGTGTACAGATACAGGTTGGAGGGAATAACGTTTAGTTGAGTGAGACATGCTGTTCAGTTTAGTTTAGTTTAGAGATACAGCACGGAAACAGGCCCTTCGGCCCACCGGGTCCGCGCCGACCAGCGATCCCTGCACACTAACACTATCCCACACCCACTAGGGACAATTTTTACATTTACCCAGCCAATTAACCTACAAACCTGCACGTCTTTGGAGTGTGGGAGGAAACCGAAGATCTCGGAGAAAACCCACGCAGGTCACGGGGAGAACGTACAAACTCCGTACAGACGGCGCCCGTAGTCAGGATGGAACCAGGGTCTCCGGCGTTGCATTCGCTGTAAGGCGGCAACTCTACTGCCGTGGTCCTCACCACCTTCTCAAGGGGCAGTGTGGGATGGGTAATAACTGCTGACCTTGCCAATGACCACCCCGGCCACTCCCTCTTCTCCCCTCTCCCATCGGGCAAGAGGTACAGAAGTGTGAAAACGCACACCTCCAGATTCAGGGGCTGTTTCTTCCCGGCTGTTATCGGGCAACTGAACCGTCCTCTCACCAACTAGAGAGTGGTCCTGACCTCCCATCTACCTCATTGGAGACCCTCGGACTATCTTTAATCGGACTTTACCTTGCACTAAACGTTATTCCCTTTATCCTGTATCTGTCCACTGTGGACGGCTCGATTGTAATTATATATAGTCTTTCCTCGACTGGCTAGCACGCACCATAAAGCTTTTCCATGTACCTCAGTACACGTGGCAATAATAAACGAAACTAAACTAAACCTGCAAATCCTGGAAAAATAAATAATTGGATTAAAGAAAATCCCAGCTGAGTGCACCACTGAAAGTCTGTAGAAACATAGAAACATAGAAAATAGGTGCAGGAGTAGGCCATTCGGCCCTTCGAGCCTGTACGCACCGCCATTCAATATGATCATGGCTGATCATCCAGCTCAGTAACCGTGATCATATTGAATGGCGGTGCAGGCTCAAAGGGCCGAATGGCCTACTCCTGCACCTATTTTCTATGTTTCTATGTTTCTATGTTGTCTTAATTCTGCATCTAATGTACATTTAATTGTAAACTAATGTACAGGAAGGGATTGCAGATGCCAATTTGAACCCAAAGACAAACACAAAACGCTGGAGTAACTCAGCAGGTCAGGCAACATCTCCGGAAAAAAAGGAATGGGTGACGTTTTGAGTCGAGACCCCTTCTTCAGACTGAAGAGTTGTCTGAAGAAAGATCTCGACCTGAAAAACGTCACCTGTTCCTTCTCTCCAGAGATGCTGACTGACCCGCTGGGTTTACTCCAGCAGTTTTGTGTCTGTCTTCTATTGTGAACTGATCTTTGAAACACGTTTCTGCCAACAGCTCTTGGCTACCGTGAGTTCCTGGGTCACATCGATTATTACGCAAATGGAGGGGCAGACCAGCCTGGCTGCCCAGCGACTATACTGGGAGGTTTGTATTGGTTCCATCTTCATTCCTATCCATGTCTATTTATTTTTAAATTATCGCTCACCCTGGTGTTTTCCACACAGAGCGTGGTGGGGGGCCTGGAACGCACTTAGGGGTTGCCAACTATCCCACTCCCAAATAAAGGACAGGGTGACGTCACCGCCCCGCGCCCCACGTGACCTCACCCAGCTAGCGGCCATGTGCTCCCGCTCCACCAACCTCCATTAAGGGGCCTCTGGGCCTACAGTGTCCGGGCCTACACTGTCTGGGCCTACACTGTCCGGCCTGCACTGTCCGGGCCTACACTGTCCGAGCCTACACTGTCCGGGCCAACAGTGTCCGGGCCAACAATGTCCGGCCTACAGTGTCCAGGCGTACAGCCCCTCCCGGGCCTACAGCGTCCCCCGGGCCTACAGTGTCCGGGCCTACACTGTCCGGGCCTACAGTGTCCGGGCCTACAGTGTCCGTGCCTACAGTGTCCGGGCCTACAGTGTCCGGGCCTACAGTGTCCGGGCCTACAGTGTCCGGGCCTACAGTGTCCGTGCCTACAGTGTCTGGGCCTACAGTGTCCGGACCTACAGCGCCCCCCCCCGGGCCTAATACGGGGCAATGGTGGTCCGGCACGGGACAAACCAATTTAGCCCAATACACGGGATATCCCGGCTAACATGGGACAGTTGGCAACCCTAAACATGCTGCTGGGACTGGTGGTGGCAGCAGCAGTGATGGTGGTGTTTGAGAGACTGTTGGATATGCAGGCAACGGAGGGATATGGATCTTGTGGGATGGGTCATGGACAACTTCTCCTGGACCACCCATATTGAAGCAACGACCAAGAAAGCACGCCAACCCCTCTACATCCTCAGATGGGTCACGAGGTTCGGCACGTCCCAAACTTACCAACTCTCACCAACTTCTACAGATGCCTCGTGGAAAACATTTTATCGGGATGCATCACAGCACGGTTTGGGAACGGCTCCATCCAAGACCGCAAGAAATCGCAGCGTATTGTGGACGCGGCCCAGACCATCACACACACAAACCAACCTCCCTTCCACTGACTCCATCTACACCTCACGCTGCCTCGGCAAGGCCAGCAGCATAATCAAGGACCTGTCTCACCCCGGCCACTCCCTCTTCTCCCCTCTCCCATCGGGCAACAGGTACAGAAGTGTGGAAACGCACACCTCCAGATTCAGGGACAGTTTCTTCCCAGCTGTTATCAGGCAACTGAACCATCCCACCACAACCAGAGAGCAGTGCTGAACTACTATCTACCTCATTGGTGACCCTCGGACTATCCTTGATCGGATTTTGCTGGCTTTACCTTGCACTAAACGCTATTCCCTTATCACGTATCTGGCCTCTCTCCACTGGCTCCCTGTACGGTACAGAATCAACTTCAAGCTCCTCCTATTCACGTATAAAGCCCTAAATGGACATTCCCCCCCCCTACATCAAAAATCTTCTAACCCCCCTCTCTAACTCCAGGTCCCTCAGGTCGGCCGACTTGGGGCTACTCACTATCCCGCGGTCTAGGCTTAAGCTCAGGGGTGACCGCGCTTTTGCGGTTGCAGCTCCTAGACTGTGGAACAGCATCCCTCTCCCCATCAGAACTGCCCCCTCCATCGACTCCTTTAAGTCCAGGCTCAAAACCTATTTCTACTCCCTATCGTTTGAGGCCCATTGAGGAGGCGCTGTGAACTGTTTGCATGCTACTGTATGTTTCATTTTTTTCCTTAGTACCTAATCAGATGTACAGCACTTTGGTCAACGTGGGTTGTTTTTAAATGTGCTATACAAATAAAATTGACTTGACTTGACTTGACTTGACGTATCTGTACACTGTAAATGGATCCATTGTAAACATGCGTTGTCTTTCCGCTGACTGGTTAGCACGCAACAAAAGCTTTCCACTGTACCTCGGTACAGGGACAATAAACTACACTGAACTGAACTGTAGGTGGGTAAGAGTTGGGCTTGGTATCATGTTCGACACGGACATCATGGGCCGTAGGGGCTGTTCTTGTGGGGGCAAATACTAGAGGGCACAGCTTTAAGGTGAGAGGGGCAGAGTTTAAAGGAGATGTGCGGAACAAGGTTTTTACAGAGGGTGGTGGGTGCCTGGAACGCACTGCCAGGGGTGGTGGTGGTGGTGGTGGCAGATACACTGTACCTCGGCCTGGATAGAGTGGATGTGGAGAGGATGTTTCCACTAGTGGGAGAGTCTAGGACTAGAGGGCACAGCCTCAGAATTAAAGGACGTTCCTTTAGGAAGGAGATGAGGAGGAATTCCTTTAGTCAGAGGGTGATGAATCTGTGGGATTCTTTGTCACAGACGGCTGTGGAGGCCACAAGTCAGTGGATATATTTCAGGCAGAGACAGATAGATTCTTGATTAGTGCGGGTGTCAGGGGTTATGGGGAGAAGGCAGGAGAATGGGGTTAGGAGGGAGAGATAGATCAGCCATGACTGAATGGCGGAGTAGACCTGATGGGCCGAATGGCCCAATTCTAATCTTATCCCTTATGAGAATAAATTAAATTGAACTGAAACTGAGCTGAGCTGAACAAGGTGGAAATGTCCAGGACCCGGCTTATCCTGTGTGGCATTTCCTTTCACTTCCAGGGAAACGTTACATGGTGTGTGATCATCAGAGGTCGGTCTATCTCTACATCAACTCCATGATCCCGCCCTGCAACATCACCGTGTATCCGTGCCGATCCTACGCTGAATTCCAGGATGCCCACTGCACACGGAAAGACGGCACCTATCCCGTATTTGGTAAGGAACCCCTCTCCCAAGAGTATCTCCCCTAATGACCGCCTCTGCTCATGGGCATCTCTCCCCAGGGACCTCTCTTCCCAAGAACCATCTCTCCCCGATGACCACCTCTCCCAGGGGACCTCCTCTCCTCAGAGACCGCTCTCTCTAAGAACACCTCTCCCAGGACGCTCTACAGGTGCGCCATGGAAAGCATTTTACCGGCATGCAGCACAGAGGTTGGTTTGGGAACAGCTCCACCCGAGACCGCAAGAAATCGCAGCAAATTGTGGACGCGGCCCAGACCATCGCACACACCAACCTCCCTTCCACTGACTCCATCTACACCTCACGCTGCCTCGGCAAGGCCAGCAGCCCAGACCATCACACAAACCAACCTCCCTTCCACTGACTCCATCTACACCTCACACTGCCTCGGCAAGGCAAGCAGCCCAGACCATCTCTCCCCAAGACCCCTCTCCCCAATGACCATCTCTCCCCAGGACCATCTCCCCAGGATCATCTCCCCATTGACCATCTCTCCCCAAGACTCCTCTCCCCAGGGACCATCTCTCCCCAGGACCATCTCTCCCCAATGACCATCTCTCCCCAATGACCATCTCTCCCCAAGACCCCTGTCCCCAAGATCCCTCTCCCCAATGACCATCTCTCCCCAGGGACCATCTCTCCCCAATGACCATCTTTCCCCAAGACCCCTCTCCCCAGGGACCAGCTCTTCCCAGGCACCTGGCAGTTACCTCTTAGAGTCATAGAGTGATACAGTGTGGAAACAGGTGCTTCGGCCCAACTTGCCCACACCGGCCAACAATGTCCCAGCTACACTAGTCCCACTTGCCTGCGCTTGGTCCATATCACTCCAAACCTGTCCTATCCATGTACCTGTCCAACTGCTTCTTAAACGATGGGATAGTTCCAGCCTGAACTACCTCCTCTGGCCGCTCGTTCCATACTCCCACCACCCTCTGTGTGAAAAAGGTTACCCCTCGGATTCCTATTAAACCTTTTCCCCTTCACCTTGAACCTATGTCCTCTGGTCCTCGATTACCCTACTCTGGGCAAGAGACTCTGTGCATCTACCCGATCTATTCCCCTCATGATTTTGTACACCTCTATAAGCTCTTCTCCACGTCCAATGACACTGGTTCCCATTGAGTTGTGCATTCACTGTGTCTTCGGTCCCTCTCTCTCTCCCTCACTATCTCTCTCCCTCCCCACCCTTCTCTCCCCACATCTCCCCTCTTTCACTTTCTCTCCTTCCCTCTCTTCCCTTTCTTTCTTCTCCACATCGCGTCTCGTCTTTTTTTTGGACTGGACAGCACACGAACAAACGCTCTTCACTGTATCTCGGTACATGTGACAATGATAAACAAAATTAAACTAAGAATTTCATTGTTCCGTCTCTGTGTAAATGACAACGAAACACTTTTGACTCTCTTTTGACTCGTTAGTCAGCAGTAACTCACCAGTATGGCACAGTGCCTCACAGCGCCGGAGACCCGGGTTCCATCCCGACTACGGGCGCTGTCTGTACGGAGTTTGTTCGTTCTCCCCGTGACCTGCGTGGGTTTTCTCCGAGATCTTTGGTTTCCTCCAACATCTCCAAAGATCTACAGGTTTGTAGGCTAATTGGCTTGGTATGAATGTAAAAACATTGCCCCTAGTGTGCATAGGATAGTGTTAGTGTGCGAGGATCGCTGGCTGAAGGGCCTGTTTCCATACTATCTCTAAACTAAAACTAAACTAAACTAAAACCACACTAAAACTAAACTTAAACTACACTGGACTAAAGTAAGAAGCTTGTCTGCTTTTGTCCGTAGGTTATCACCTTGAGAAGTGGAGAAACAGCAGCAGCATCATGAGATTTCCGAATAAAGTCTTCTTCCAAACCTCCCCTGAACTACCCTTCTGCAGTAAGTACCGACCTCTGCCGTGCACGGCACTGGGGTCGCCACCTGTCCCGTATTAGCCGGGACGTCCCGTATTTTGGGCTAAATTGGTTTGTCCTGTATGGGACCGCCCTTGTCCTGTATTAGGCCCGGGAGGCACTGTAGGCCCGGACACTGTAGGCCCGGACACTGTGGGCCCGGACACTGTGGGCCCAGATACTGTAGGCCCGGACACTGTAGGCCCGGACACTGTAGGCCCGGACAGTGTAGGCCCGGACACTGTGGGCCCGGACACCGTAGGCCCGGACAGTGTAGGCCCGGACAGTGTAGGCCCAGGGGCCGCTGTAGGCCCAGACAGTGTAGGCTAACGGAGTGTGTTCGGGGAGCGGGGCCGAGCGTGTTCGCCTGACGGAGGTTGCGTAGCAACCCGCCTCCCGGCCCGGGCGGCCGCCATTGGTGGAGCGGGAGCACGTGGTCGATGGCTGGGTGAGGTCACGTGGGGCGCGGGGCGGTGACGTCCCTATATTTGGGAGCGAGGAAGTTGGCAACCCTAGGCGGCACTGCGGCGCAGTGGGAGAGCTACTGCCTCACAGCCCCAGAGACCCGGGTTCGATGCTGACCTCGGGTGCTGTCTGTGTGGAGTTTGCACGTTCTCCCTGTGACCTGCGTGGGTTCTCCGAGTGCTCCGGCTTCCTCCCACACTCGAAATACGTGCAGGTTTGTGGGTGAATTGGCTTCTCTAAATTGCCCCCAGTGTGCAGGGAGAGGATGGGATAGTGGGATAACGTAGAACTAGTGTGAACGGGTGATCGATGGTCAGCGTGGACTCGGTGGGCCAAAGGGCCTGTTACCGACCTGTATCGGTCAGGCCGTATTTGGAGTAACTGTGAGCAGTTTTGGGCCCCGTATCTGAGGAAGGATGTGCCGGCTCTGGAGAGGGTCCAGAGGAGGTTTACAAGAACGATCCCAGCAATGAGTGGGTTAATCTACGATGAGCGTTTGTGGGCACTGGGCCTGTACTCGCTGGGGTTTAGAAGGATGAGGGGGGACCTCATTGAAACGTACAGAATAGTGAGCGGCCTGGATAGAGTGGATGTGGAGAGGATGTTTCCACTAGTGGGAGAGTCTAGGACCAGAGGGCACAGCCTCAGAATTAAAGGACGTTCCTTTAGGAAGTTGAGGAGGAATTTCTTTAGTCAGAGGGCGGTGAATCTGTGGAATTCATTCCAACAGACGGCTGTGGAGGCCAAGCCAGTGGATATTTTTAAGGCAGAGATAGACAGATTCCTGATCAGTGCGGGTGTCAGGGGTTATGGGGAGAAGGCAGGAGAATGGGGTTAGGAGGGAAAGATAGATCAGCCATGATTGAATGGCGGAGCAGACTTGATGGGCCGAATGGCCTAATTCTGCTCCCTATCACTTATGAACTTATGAACTATCCTCCCCCTTGCCACCCACACCTCTCCCAGCACTGTACCGCAACACATCCGACCCACCTCCTCCCTAAAGCCCTCCACTCGTGTGACCTATCCTCCCCTCACCCTCAACACCCCATCTCCTCTCCACATCCCTCAAACCCTTGAATAGGGGTCGCCAACTGTCCCGTATTAGCCGGGACATCCCGTATTTTGGGCTAAATTGGTTTGTCCCGTACGGGACCACCCTTGTCCTGTATTGGGCCCGGGGGGCACTGTAGGCCCGGATGCTGTAGGCCCTGACGCTGTAGGTCCCGACACTGTAGGTCCCAACGCTGTAGGCCCAGACGCTGTAGGCCCGGACACTGTAGGCCCGGACACTGTAGGCCCGGATGCTGTAGGCCCGGACACTGTAGGCCCAGACGCTGTACGCCCGGACACTGTAGGTCCAGACACTGTAGGCCCGGACACTGTAGCCCCGGAAACTGTAGGGCCGGACGCTGTAGGCCCGATATTTTAGCTCCTGACAGTCTAAGTCCGGAGGCCCGGGCGCCGCCTAACGGAGGTTGCATAGCAACCCGCCTGCAGGCCCGGACGCAGTAGGCCTGGACGCTGTAGGTCCCAACGCTGTAGGCCCAGACACTGTAGGGCGGCCGCCATTGGTGGAACGGGAACACGTGGCCGCTGGCTGGGTGAGGTCACGTGGGGCGTAGGACAGTAACGTCACCTTGTCCCGTATTTGGGAGTGAGATAGTTGGCAACCCCTGCCCTTGAATGAGGAGAAGACTAGAACTACGTTTAGCCATCTGGCCTGTATTTGTATCGTGCAGTGTTTTATTATCTTCTGGACATCATTCCTTGGAACAAAAATGCTCGGAGAGGCTACCTAACAATTGGACTAACAGGAGGGAATGGAACGGTGGTCATGTCAAAAAACAGTCAGTGAGTATGCCAAGGATTTGTTCGCTTTCCTCTCACACTCCAAAGACTTACGTTAATTGGCTTGGTAGAAGTGTAAATTGTCCCTAGTGGGTGTAGGATCGTGTTAGTGTGTGGGGATCGCTGGTCGGCGTGGACCCGGTGGGCCGAAGGGCCTGTTTTTTGTGCTATATCTCTAAACTAAACTAAAGCGAAACGAAACGAAACGAAACTAAATTTAACCCCTGGTAGACACAAAATGCTGGAGTAACTCAGCGGGTCAGGCAGCATCTCGGGAGAGAAGGAATGGGTGACGTTTCGGGTCGAGACCCTTGGTAAGATGCTGCCTGACCCGCTGAGTTACTCCAGCATTTTGTGTCTACCTTGGTTTAAGGATAGTTGTGAACACGACTGAATATTGCACTAATGAATGTATAGATGCGGGGATGTGCAGGGAACGAGCTAATGTTCGGGGATCGCTGGTCGGCGTGGACACGGTGGTTTCCGCACTGTATCTCTAAACCAAACTAAACTAAACAAAGAGAATGAAACTAAATGTGCACCACAGGTAGACACAGAGTGCTGGAGTAACTCAGCGGGTCAGGCAGCATCTCGGGAGAGAAGGAATGGGTGACGTTTCGGGTCGAGACCCTTCTTCAGACTGATGTATTAGGCGAGGAAGCGTGTGTTGAGGGCGTAGGATGAAGTATAGTTGGGGCCTGTTGCAGATGTGGGTGAGTGAGGGTCGGAGGTGTGGGAGACTCAGAACGAGGACCTGCTGGTGCCGGCGGCACGGTGGCGCAGCGGTAGAGTTGCCGCCTTACAGCGAATGCAGCGCCGGAGACCCGGGTTCCATCCAGACTACGGGCGCTGTCTGTACGGAGTTTGTACGTTCTCCCCGTGACCTGCGTGGGTTTTCTCTGAGATCTTCGGTTTCCTCCCACACTCCAAAGACGTGCAGGTTTGTAGGTTAATTGGCTGGGTAAATGTAAAAATTGTCCCTAGTGGGTGTAGGATAGTGTTAGTGTGCGGGGATCGCTGGGCGGCACGGACTCGGTGGGCCGAAGGGCCTGTTTCCGCGCTGTATCTCTAAATCTTAAAATCTAAGTGCAACGCTGGGCACGGAAGGAGAACTGTTGGGAAAAGCAGCAGATAGACTGTCGGAGCCTGTGGTCCGGGTTGGGTCCGGGTTGGGAAGTCTGGAATCGGCGCTGGAAAGCCCGAGGCAGAAGATGGAGGTGCAGGCAAGTCCCAAGAAAACAGACGTGGCTGTGGAAGCAAGTCTGGGTCAAAACGTGGTCGTAGAGCAGGAGGGCAGGAGGAATCACAGAGGGGGAGTAGCGAGAGAGGATGTCTCTAAACTCTCGTCGAAGAGAGGAGGAGAACTTCTTCAAAGTGGACGTACCTTGAGGAGAAATCGCAGTGGAGCGGCAAGTTGTGTAGGAAAATAACTGCAGGTGCTGGTACAAATCCAAGGTATCACAAAGTGCTGGAGTAACTCAGCGGGTCAGGCAGCATCTCGGGAGAGAAGGAATGGGTGACGTTTCGAGTCGAGACCCTTCTTCAGAACTGCAGGTGCTGGTTTACACCAAAGATAAAACACAATGGCCTCCTCCTGCACCTATTGTCTATAAGAAAATAACTGTAGATGCTGGTACAAATCGAAGGTATTTATTCACAAAATGCTGGAGTAACTCAGCGGGTCAGGCAGCATCTCGGGAGAGAAGGAATGGGTGACGTTTCGGGTCGAGACCCTTCTTCAGACTGGCAAATTTTCTACAGATGTAATCGCTGTGTAAAATGCAAAGTGCCTGTATAGTATTATCTGGTCTGTTTGGATAGCATGTAAAACAAAGCCTTTCAATGTACACCTGACGATAATAAACCTAAACCCGAACCGGAATGATCTTAGACCTCAGATACGATACGTCACAATGCTCCGGTTCACGCTACAATACGATACGATGAAACCTTATGCAACCCTGGAGGGAAATTGGTCTGCCGACATTCACAATGCGCAAGGCCCATGAGAACCTGAAATTAAAAGTGGAAACAAAAAGGAAAAGACAAGCAACTAGTCACTGGAATAAGCAAACAGACAAACTCAGGCCTATCCCTTGGGAAGAGAATTCTAAAACTAGAATCATATGAGGAAAGATTGCAAAGACTGGGCTTGTATTCACTGGCGTTTAGAAGGATGAGAGGGGATCTTATAGAGACGTATAAAATCATAAAAGGACTGGACAAGCTAGATGCAGGAAAAATGTTCCCAATGTTGGGGGAGTCCAGAACCAGGGGCCACACAGTCTAAGAATAAAGGGGAGGCCATTTAAAACTGAGGTGAGAAGGAAAACTTTTTCACCCAGAGAGTTGTGAATTTGTGGAATTCTCTGCCACAGAGGGCAGTGGAGGCCGATTCACTGGGTGGATTTTAAAGAATAGTTAGATAGAGCTCTAGGGGCTAGTGGAATCGAGGGATATGGGGAGAAGGCAGGCACGGGTTACTGATTGTGAATGATCAGCCACGATCACAATGAATGGTGGTGCTGGCTCGAAGGGCCGAATGGCCTCCTCCTGCACCTATTGTCTGTGTTTTTATGAAATGTAGAACGGTTCATTGTTGGCTGAGGGGAAGATGACAACGAGGAATACAGACAGTAAAATTAATCGGGAGGGCGGTGAAACTAGCCGGTGAACGAGGGTGGGGCAGGCATGGGGTGGGAGGGGAAGCAAGGGTGACTGGATCAGTCTGAAGAAGGGTCTCGACCCGAAACATCACCCATTCCTTCTCTCCCGAGATGTTGCCTGGCCTGCTGAGTTACTCCAACATCTTGTGAAGAAATAGTGACTGGTTCTAGGTTGAGGCAGGGTTTCTATGTTTCTACCTCCCCCACATTGGGTCTCCGTTTGTTCCCCATCGTCCCTCACGGCGATCCCCCCCAATGTGAGTGATCAGCCATGATCGCATTGAATGGCGGTGCTGGCTCGAAGGGCTGAATGGCCTACTCCTGCACCCCCTATTGTCTATTGTCTATTGTCTATAATATCTACTGTTCTACACGGCCGTCTGCTATTGCTTCCGCTCTGCTCCCACAGCCCTGAAAAATCCTTTGAGCGGTTCCGAGAGATGACGCTCCTGGTCAGTGTGGACCAGGACCTGGGCAACATCAGCAGCATCTCACTCAAGTACAGCTCCTCAAACGTGCTGGAACACAAACTCACGCTGGGACTCCTCCGTCTCAGGCTCCGGTCACTCACGCACCCAGAGAGGTCAGCAGGGTCCCAGGCAACACGGGGGGAGAGACGGAGAGGGGGAGGGGGAGGGAGGGAGGGAGAAGGAGGGGGAGGGAGGGGGAGGGGGAGGGGGAGGGGGAGATGGAGGAAAAGGGGAGGAAGAGAGGGGATGAGGGAGAGGATAAGAGAGGGAGGGGAGAGGGAGAAGGCAGAGAGGGAGGGAGAGAGGGAGGGGGAGGGAGGGAGGGGGAGGGAGAGGGAGGGATGGAGAGGGAGGGAGGGAAGGGGAGAGGGTGGGGGAGGGGGAGGGAGAGAGGGAGAGAGAGGGGAAGGGAGAGAGAGATGGCGAGGAAGAGGTGATGAGAGAGAGAGGAGAGGCAGAAGAGAAGGAGTGGGCAAGAGAGGGAGTGGGGGAGTGGGCAAGAGAGGGTGAGAGAGGAGAGAGGGACGGAAGAAGGGAGAGGGAGGGAGAGAGGGAGAGAGTGAGGGAGAGGGGGAGGGAGAGGGAGGGAGGGGGAGGGATAAGGGAGAGAGGGGGGAGGGAGGGAGAAGGGGAGGGAGATAGAGGGAGAGGGGGTGAGAGAGAGGAGAGAGGAGGAGGGAGAGGGACGGAGGGAGGGACGGAGAGAGAGGGGGAGGGATAGGGGAGAGAGGGAGGGAGAGAAGGAGAGAGAGGGTGAGACGGAGGGAGTGAGGGGGAGGGTGGAGAGTGGTGCCGTACACCTCTCTACACTCTCCTGCTGAGTGTCATCTCACCTGACTGGCGACGGCAGGTAAAGGTGTTGATGGACCGTGTGCTTTTGCCCGCAGGCCTCACCTGTGCAGGTACGACGTGGCTCTGGAGAGGGACGAGGAGGTGCGGGTCGAGCCCTTGCAGTGCCAGGTGCAGGAGATGTAGAGACGAGCCGCATCTCACCGATATTTTTTGCCTAAAGTTCACGATGCATAAAATGAGCAATTTTACAAAAAAGCAAGTCCTTGGGTTCTCTTCATTCGCGCAATCAGCGCAACGGCCATTCGCACAACGGTGTACAGAACCGCACAGAAACAGGCCCCCCCCAGCCCACAGTCTCCATGCCCAACATGACTCCACTTTCCCCTGGTCCACTCGTCCCTTCCTACCCAAACCACCCCCTCCCCGGGCACTTTCCCCTGCAACCACACGAGATGCAACACCTGTCCCTTTACCTCCCCCCTCGACTCCATCCAAGAACCCAACCAGTCTGTCCAGGTGAGACACTGTTGAAAGACTGGAGCGACGAGGCTTGTATACACTGGAATTTAGAAGGATGAGAGGAGATCTTATCGAAACGTATAAGATTATTAAGGGGTTGGACACGGTTAGAGGCAGGAAACATGTTCCCAATGTTGGGGGAGTCCAGAACAAGGGGCCACAGTTTAAGAATAAGGGGTTGGCCATTTAGAACGGAGATGAGGAAAAAACTTTTTCAGTCAGAGAGTTGTGAATCTGTGGAATTCTCAGCCTCAGAGGGCAGTGGAGGCCAATTCTCTGAATGCATTCAAGAGAGAGCTAGATAGAGCTCTTAAGGATAGCGGAGTCAGGGGGTATGGGGAGAAGGCAGGAACGGGGTACTGATTGAGAATGATCAGCCATGATTACATTGAATGGCGGTGCTGGCTCGACGGCCGAATGGCCTCCTCCTGCACCTATTGTCTATTGTCTATTGGCAGAGGTTCACCTGCACCTCCTCCAACCTCATCTATTGTATACGCTGTTCCAGGTGTCAACACCTGTACAATAGCGAACGATCGCTTGGCTGAACACCTCCGCTCAGTCCGCCTGATCTCCCGGTGGCTCAGCACTTCAACTCCCCCTCCCATTCCCACACTGACCTTCCTGTCCTGGGCCTCCTCCATTGTCAGAGTGAGGCCCAGCGCAAATTGGAGGAACAGCACCTCATATTTCGCTTGGTAACTTGCAGCCCAGCGGTATGAACATTGACTTCTCTAACTTCAGATAGTCCCTGCTTTCCCTCTCTCTCCATCCCCTCCCACTTCCCAGTTCTCCCACCAGTCTCCCTGTCTCCGACTACATCCTATCTTTGTCCCGCCCCCTCCCCTGACATCAGTCTGAAGAAGGGTCTCGACCCGAAACGTCGCCCATTCCTTCTGCATCAATTGGCTTGGTTTATAGATCACACTACACTTGGCTAGCTTAGTTTATAGTTTAGTTTAGAGATACAGCGCGGAAACAGGCCCTTCGGCCCACCGGGTCCCTGCCGACCAGCGATGCCCGCACACTAACAGTATCCTACACCCACTGGGGACAACTTTACCATTTTTATCGAAGCCAATTAACCTGCAAACCTGCCCGCCTTTGGAGTGTGGGAGGAAACCGAAGATCTTGGAGAAAACCCACGCAGGTCACGGGGAGAACGTACAAACTCCGTACAGACGGCGCCCGTAGTCGGGATGGAACCCGGGTCTCCGGCGCTGTGAGGCAGCAACTCTACCGCTGCGCCACCGTGCCGCACTAGTTTACAGTAGTCAGTGGAAATTATCCACAATTGCAGATACGGTAGTGGTGTTTTAGAGGCTTTTAGACAGACATGTGGACATGCAGGGAATGGAGGGTTATGGATCACGTGCAGGTAGACAGGATTAGTTTGATATGGCCACAAAATGCTGGAGTAACTCAGCGGGTCAGGCAGCATCTCTGGAGAACATGGACAGGTGACGTTTTGGTTCAGGACCCTTCTTCAGACTCTTATTTCAGCCGAGTCTGAATAGTGACCCGCTGAGTTACTCCAGCACTCTGTGAAACGTCACCTATCCATGTTCTCCACAGATGCTGCCTGACCCTCTGAGTTACTCCGGCACTCTGTGAAACGTCACCTATCCATGTTCTCCACAGATGCTGCCTGACCCGCTGAGTTACTCCAGCACTCTGTGAAACGTCACCTATCCATGTTCTCCACAGATGCTGCCTGACCCGCTGAGTTACTCCGGCCTTATTGTGTCTTTTGCAGCTGGGAAATTGGAAAGTGTTCATTGCCGTTGACGTGTACGATGTTGCCACAAGAGGGCGGTGTCTACTCACAGTTCATTAATTCACTGAAGAGCAGAACTAGGCCATTCGGCCCCTCAAGTCCACTCTGCCATTCAGTCACGGCTGATCTATCTTTCTCTCTCAACCCCATTCTCCTGCCTTCTCCCCGTGACCCTTGACTGCCGTGCCAATCAAGAATCTGTCAATCTCCGCCTTAAAAAATATCCATGGACTTGGCCTCCACAGCCGTCTGTGGCAATGAGTTCCACAGTCACTGCCGAGTTATTGTCTTCGGTATAACTAGGAGACAACCTGCTGATATTTGCCTCCATCACAGAGGGTGTCCTCAGGGAATGCCAGCAGCGGCAGTATCTCCTGAGGAAGCTCAACCCCTTTGGATTCAGCAAGGAACTCCTCATAACGTTTTACTACTCCTTCATTGAGCACGTCATCACCTTCTAGACAATAGACAATAGGTGCAGGAGGAGGCCATTCGGCCCTTCGAGCCAGCACCGCCATTCAATGTGATCGTGGCTGATCATTCTCAATCAGTACCCCGTTCCTGCCTTCTCCCCATACCCCCTGACTCCGCTATCCTTAAGAGCTCTATCTAGTTCTCTCTTGAAAGCATTCAGAGAATTGGCCTCCACTGCCTTCTGAGGCAGAGAATTCCACAGATTCACAACTCTCTGAGTGAAAAAAGTTTTTCCTCATCTCAGTTCTAAATGGCCTACCCCTTATTCTTAAACTGTGGCCCCTGGTTCTGGACTCCCCCAACATTGGGAACATGTTTCCTGCCTCTAACGTGTCCAACCCCTTAATAATCTTATACGTTTCGATAAGATCTCCTCTCATCCTTCTAAATTCCAGTGTATACAAGCCTAGTCGCTCCAGTCTTTCAACATACGACAGTCCCGCCATTCCGGGAATTAACCTAGTAAACCTACGCTGCACGCCCTCATTAGCAAGAATATCCTTCCTCAAATTTAGAGACCAAAACTGCACACAGTACTCCAGGTGCGGTCTCACTAGGGCCCTGTACAACTGCAGAAGGACCTCTTTGCTCCTATACTCAACTCCTCTTGTTATGAAGGCCAACATTCCATTGGCTTTCTTCACTGCCTGCTGTACCTGCATGCTTCCTTTCAGTGACTGATGCACTAGGACACCCAGATCTCGTTGTATGTCCCCTGTTCCTAACTTGACACCATTCAGATAATGCTCTGCCTTCCTATTCTTACCACCAAAGTGGATAACCTCACACTTATCCACATTAACCTGCATCTGCCTGTACTCGCTGGAGTTTAGAAGGATGAGGGGGTACCTCATTGAAACGTACAGAATAGTGAGCGGCCTGGATAGAGTGGATGTGGAGAGGATGTTTCCACCAGTGGGAGAGTCTAGGACCAGAGGGCACAGCCTCAGAATTAAAGGACGTTCCTTTAGGAAGGAGATGAGGAGTAATTTCTTTAGTCAGAGGGTGGTGAATCTGTGGGATTCTTTGCCACAGACGGCTGTGGAGGCCACAAGTCAGTGGATATTTTTAAGGCAGAGATGGATAGATTCTTGGTTAGTGCGGGTGTCAGGGGTTATGGGGAGAAGGGAGAAGAATGGGGTTGGGAGGGAGAGATAGATCAGCCATGATTGAATGGCGGAGTAGACTAGATGGGCCGAATGGCCTAATTCTGCTCCTATCACGTATGACCTTATGACCTTCATTGGGTTGGGGAATCAAGAACCAGGGGACAGGTTTAGGGTGGCGGGGGTGGTGGAGGGGGGAGGGAATGATTTAACAGGAACCTGAGGGGCAACGTTTTCACACAAAGGGTGGTGGGTGCATGGAACATGTTGCCAGAGGTGTTAGTCGAGGCTGGGACTATCACAACATTTAAGAGACATTTGGACGGGCTGATGGATAGGGAAAGGATGCAACAACATCTGTGGAGAGAGAAACACAGTTTATCCTCTAGATCAGACCCTTGATCTTTAGGTCAGAGCTTCGATCACCCGTTCACAACAGTTGTCTGTGCAGGAAGGAACTGCAGGTGCTGGTTTAAACCGAAGGTAGACACAAGAAGCTGGAGTAACTCAGCGGGTCAGGCAGCATCTCCGGAGAGAAGGAATGGGTGACGTTTCGGGTCGAGACCCTTCTCCAGACTGACTTTGCCATTCGGCCCATCGAGTCTACACCATCTTTCATCATTTCTGATCTATCTCCCTCTCAACCCCATTCTCCTGCCTTCTACATAACCCCAGACACCCGAACCAATCAAGAACCTGTCAATCTCTGCTTTAAAAATATCCACTGACTTGGCCTCCACAGCCTTCTGTGGCAATGAGTCCCACAGATTCACAGACCCTCTGACTAAAGATATTTCTACTCATCTCCTTCCTAAAAGAGGTTGCGTAGCAACCCGCCTCCCAGCCCGGGCGGCCTCCATTGGTGGAGCGGGAGTACATGGCCGCTGGCTGGGTGAGGTCACGTGGGGCGCGGGGCGGTGACGTCACCTTGTCCTGTATACACTGGAATTTAGAAGGATGAGAGGGGATCTTATCGAAACGTATAAGATTATTAAGGGGTTGGACACGTTAGAGGCAGGAAACATGTTCCCAATGTTGGGGGAGTCCAGAACCAGGGGCCACAGTTTAAGAATGAGGGGCCGGACATTTAGAACGGAGATGAGGAAAAACTTTTTCAGTCAGAGAGTTGTGAATCTGTGGAATTCTCTGCCTCAGGAGGCAGTGGAGGCCAATTCTCTGAATGCATTCAAGAGAGAGCTAGATAGAGCTCTTAAGGATAGCGGAGTCAGGGGGTATGGGGAGAAGGCAGGAACGGGGTACTGATTGAGAATGATCAGCCATGATCACATTGAATGGCGGTGCTGGCTCAAAGGGCCGAATGGCCTCCTCCTGCACCTATTGTCTATTGTATTTGGGAGTGAGGAAGTTGGCAACAGAGAACAGAGACTGGGAAGAGCAAATTCCACTTTGTGAGACTTGACAGGGTTATTATTCATTGAATACAATCTGGGGCTGGCTTTTAACTGCTGTTAACGTTGTTTTCATTTTATTGAGAGCTTAGTACATCTTAGAGGGAAAAAAACCCAGAGATGTTTGAGTGAGCATAAAAGGCTGTAATTTAATGAGCAAGTTCAGATCACATCCATAAACCTTCCCAGCCTCATTCCTGCGGTCTGTGATTCACCCACGCTCTCCTGATTGAATTACACGGACCGTGCCATCCATAACTCTGCACCAAGCTAAAGACCTCACTCACACTGACTGCAGCGGTCCCACGCACAGAATCTGCACACGCTGCAGGGCCCAGAGTCTGGAGGGAGGTTTACACTGAAGATGGACACAGAACGCGACCAGTCTCACTGTCCTTCTGATGACGTTTTATAGACAATAGACAATAGGTGCAGGAGGAGGCCATTCGGCCCTTCGAGCCAGCACCGCCATTCAATGTGATCATGGCTGATCAATCAGTACCCCGTTCCTGCCTTCTCCCCATACCCCCTGACTCTGCTATCCTTAAGAGCTCTATCTAGCTCTCTCTTGAATGCATTCAGAGAGTTGGCCTCCACTGCCTTCTGAGGCAGAGAATTCCACAGATTCACAACTCTCTGACTGAAAAAGTTTTTCCTCATCTCAGTTCTAAATGGCCGACCCCTTATTCTTAAACTGTGACCTCTGGTTCTGGACTCCCCCAACATTGGGAACATGTTTCCTGCCTCTAACGTGTCCAACCCCTTAATATTCTTATTGTCACATGTACCAGTTAAGGTACAGTGTAATTTGAGTTACAGCCACACTAAGTGAAAAGCAACAAGACACACAACCACATAAAAGTTAACATAAACATTCATCGCAGTGGATTCCACCCTCCTCACTGTGATGGAAGGCAATAAAGTCCAAGCTTGTTCCTCTTTGTTCTCCCGAGGTCGGGGCAGTCAAACTTTCTGCAGTCGGGGAGATCGAAGCCCCCATCAGGGCGATCGAAACTCCCGCATCGGGGCGGTTGAAACTCTCTCCGCGGCGTGGAGTTCCTGAGTCGGCCTCTTCTTACTAGAGGACCGCGGGCCTCATGGTGTTAAAGTCCATAGGCCCCGCGGTTGGAGCTTCGATCACCCGGCAAAGTCCGCAGGCTCCCGTGGCTTGGAGCGCCCGTTGGTCTCCAGGAAAGGCCGCCAACTCCACGATGTTAGGCCGCAGTGGGGGCGGAGACACAATACGGCAAAAAAATTGCATTGCAGGCCGCTGTCGGCCAGGACAGTGAAGGCTAACGGAGTGTGTGCGGGGAGTGGGGCCGAGCGTGTTCGCCTGACGGAGGTTGCGTAGCAACCCGCCTCCCGGCTCTGGCGGCCGCCATTGTGGAGCGGGAGCACGTGGCCGCCGGCTGGGTGAGGACATGTGGGGCGCGGGGCGGTGACGTCACCTTGTCCCGTATTTGGGAGTGAGATAGTTGGCAACCCCTAGTTGGATCACATGCAGGCAGAAGGGACCAGTCTGAGAAAAGGGTCTCGACCCGAAACGTCACCCATTCCTTCTCTCCAGAGAAGCTGCCTGTCCCGCTGAGTTACTCCAGCATTTTGCGTCTATCTACATATTAGTTTAAGTTGGCCACATTTTCAGCATGGACATTGTGGGCCGAAGGGCCTCTGCTGTACAGCTACTTTCCAACAACCATTTGGTTTAGTTTAATTTAGTTAAGAGGTACAGCGTGGAAACAGGCCCTTCGGCCCAGCTAGTCTGCGCCGACCAGCGATCCTCGCACATTAGCAATATCCTACCCGCACGAAGGACCATCTACATTTACACCAAGGCAATTAACCTACGAACCTGCACGTCTTTGGAGTGTGGGAGGAAACCGAAGATCTCGGAGAAAACCCACGCAGGTCACAGGGAGAACGTACAAACTCCGTCCAGACGGCACCTGTAGTCGGTATCGAACCCGGGTCTCCGGCGCTGTGAGGCAGCAGCTCTACCTGCTGCGCCACCGAGCCAACCTTGGTAGGTTCTTGCACCCACCCTCAGAACTCTTACCCCACCTCAGTAATAGGACACCATGTGCCACCTCTTGCACTGCCATTAACTTGTGTTTTGTCTCATTTTTAATTTAGTTTTAGTTTACTTTAGTGATACAGCGCGGAAACGGGCCCTTTCGGCCCACCGGGTCCACGCCCACCAGCGATCCCCGCACACTAACAGTATCCTACACACACCGGGGACAATTTTTACATTTACACCAAGCCAATTAACCTACAAACCTGCACGTCTTTGGAGTGTGCAATTTATACATCATTTATGTGTAATTCATGTTCATGTGATCGGAACAGAATTAGGCCATTCGGCCCATCGAGTCTCCTATACCATTCAATCATGGCTGTTCTATCTCTCCTTCCTAACCCCATTCTCCTGCCTTCTCCCCATAACCCCTGACACCCGCACTAATCAAGAATCTATCTATCTCTGCCTTAAAAATATCCATTAACGGTTTCCACAGCCGTCTGTGGCAAAGAATTCCACAGATTCACCACCCTCTGACTAAAGAAATTCCTCCTCATCTCCTTCCTAAAGGGGTAGGCTATTTAGAACGGAGATGAGGAAAAAACTTTTCCAGTCAGAGAGTTGTGAATCTGTGGAATTCTCTGCCTCAGAAGGCAGTGGAGGCCAATTCTCTGAATGCATTCAAGAGAGAGCTAGATAGAGCTCTTAAGGATAGCGGAGTAAGGGGGTATGGGGAGAAGGCAGGAACGGGGTACTGATTGAGAATGATCAGCCATGATCACATTGAATGGTGGTGCTGGCTCGAAGGGCCGAATGGCCTCCTCCTGCACCTATTGTCTATTGTCTAACGTCCTTTAATTCTGAGGCTGTGCCCTCTGGTCCTGGACTCCCCCCACCAGTGGAAACATCCTCTCCATATCCACTCTATCCAGGCCGCTCACTATTCTGTAAGTTTTTTGAGCCCCCCCCCCCATCCTCATTTCTGGGCCGAATGGCCTAATTCTATTTCTATCACTTATGACCTTATATGACAGGGTCCAATTAACCTAGCAACCCTCACGAGTGGGTATGGGAATAAAGTGGAGATGTTCCAAAGCGGGCTGGTAGTTTAATTGGCCTGTAGGTTAACCTGTACGTTGGTAGTTTAATTGGCCTGTAGGTTAACCTGTACGTTGTCCCCTGCTGTGCAGGTTAGTGCTCGAGTCTGGGGCAAGTTGAGGGGATGTGGGCATGGTGAGATGGGGTGGGCGTGGGGTCGGTGTAAAGGGGATGGTGTGGACGCTGTGGGTAGGGGCGCCAATCATCTCACTCCCCACGTGACCTCACCCAGCCAGCGGCCACGTGCTCCCGCTCCACCAATGGCGGCCACCATTGATGGGCTGGGAGGAGGGGTTGGTACACAACCCCAGGCTACAATGTCCAGGCCACCTACTCCACCCATCTGCCCAACCAACTGCCCCCCCCCCCACCCTCTCCTGTGTCCATCTATTAGTTTATTTAAAGACACAGCACGGAAACAGGCCCTTCAGCCCACCGAGTCCGCGCTGACCATGCTATCCCACTCGTTCCATGCTATCCCACCTTCTCATCCACTCCCGACACACTGGGGGGGCAATTTACAAGAGGGGACGATTAACCTGCAAACCCGCACGTCTCTGGGATGTGGGGGGAGACCGGAGCACCAGGAGGAAACCCACGCGGTCACCGGGGAGAACGTGCAAACTGAGCACCTCAAGGTATTTATTCACAGAGTGCTGGAGTAACTCGGCGGGTCAGGCAGCATCTCAGGAGAGAAAGGAATGGGTGACGTTTCGGGTCGAGACCCTTCTTCAGTCTGAGCACCTGAGGTCAGGATCAAACCTGGGTCTCCACCATGGATCATTATTTGCCCCACCTCTCTTCTCCAGCTCTCTCTCATACGTTCATGTTTATAAGTGATAGGAGCAGAATTAGGCCATTCGGCCCGTTAGGGTCTACTCCGCCATTCAGTCATGGCTGACCCTTCCCATCCCCCCCCCCTCCCCATTACCCCTGACACCCGTACTAATCAAGAATATAAATCTATCTCTGCCTTAACATTTCCCATTGACTTGGCCTCCACCAACTGCCTTCTGTGGCAATGAATTCCACAGATTCACCGCCTTCTAGCTAAAGAAATTCCTCCCCCTCTCCCCCCCCCCCCCCCCCTTAATCAGTCTGAAGAAGGGCCCCCGACCTGAAACTCCTCAAAAAGATGAGAGGGGATCTTAAGGATGAGAGGATATTCTTGCTATTGAGGGCGTGCAGCGTAGGTTTACTAGGTTAATCCCCAGAATGGCGGGACTGTCATATATTGAAAGACTGGAGCGGCTAGGCTTGTATACACTGGAATTTGGAAGGATGAGAGGAGATCTTATCGAAACGTATAAGATTATTAAGGGCAGGAAACATGTTCCCAATGTTGGGGGAGTCCAGAACAAGGGGCCACAGTTTAAGAATAAGGGTAGGCCATTTAGAACTGAGATGAGGGAAAAACTTTTTCAGTCAGAGAGTTGTGAATCTGTGGAATTCTCTGCCTCAGAAGGCAGTGGAGGCCAATTCTCTGAATGCATTCAAGAGAGAGCTAGATAGAGCTCTTAAGGATAGCGGAGTCAGGGGGTATGGGGAGAAGGCAGGAACGGGGTACTGATTGAGAATGATCAGCCATGATCACATTGAATGGCGGTGCTGGCTCGAAAGGCCGAATGGCCTCCTCCTGCACCTATTGTCTGTTGCCTGTCCATCCATTCCCTCCACAGATGCTGCCTGACCCGCTGAGTTCCTCCAGCACGCTTGTGTTTTGCTTGAAACATCTCTATCGGAGTGGCGTGGCAAAGAGCTAATGTTCAGGGGGGAATCCAATGGGAAATGAAGCTGCAGCAAAAGGCAGTGTATAAAACAAATGTTATTGTCATTAGGATCTTTTGTCTCAAAAGGGAGGCAAAGTGATATTTTACCATCTGGAGACAGCAGCTCGGTCGATCCAAATCCCGCTGCAAATACACTTCCACACGATCACTTTCAAATCGAGACAGATTGCATTTGATTTCCTCACATCAGTGGAGAGTCGTGTTTTTTTTAATACCGGGGGAGCTGGCTCGGACTTTTAATATGAAAGGAGGTGCCTTAAAAGTGGATGTGTCGGTGTGGAAGGAGCTGGTGGTTCGGAGAGACTTTGGTTCGCTCTGTAACTGAGCCAGGCAGAGAGGAGGAGAGGGGATGAGACTCCACCTTGCAACCCGGCTTCTGCGACCACCTGCACTGCATTTGTGAATCTCAGCCAAGCTTTTTATTCAGAAGAGTGGACTGCAGGCAAGTGTTACACTCTTGTGTTAGATGACAAGACCCCTGGGCAGTCCCTGTTCTCTGCTGCCTCTTTTATTTTCTCTCTCTCTCTCTCTCTCCCCCTCTCCCCCCCCTCTCTCTCTCTCCCCCCCTCTCTCTCTCTCTCTCTCTCTCTCTCTCTCTCTCTCTCTCTCTCTCTCTCCTCTCTCTCTCCTCTCTCCTCTCTCTCTCTCTCTCTCTCTCTCTCCCCCTCTCTCTCCCCCTCTTCTCTCTCTCCCCTCTCTCCTCTCTCCCCTCTCTCTCCCCCTCTTCTCTCTCTCCTCCTCCTCCCTCTCTTCCCCCTCTCTCTCCCCCCACCCTCTCTCTTCCCCCCTTCCATCTCCATCTCTCCCCCCTCTCCTCTCTCCCCTCTCTCTCTCTCCCCCCCTCTCTCTCCCCCTCTTCTCTCTCTTCCCCCTCTCTCTCCCCCCTATCTCTTTCCCCCTTCTCTCTCTCCCCTCTCCTCTCTCTTCCCCCCTCTCCTCTCTCTCCCTCTCTCTCCCCCCCCTCTCTCTCCCCCGCTCCTCCCTCCCCCCTATCTCTTTCCCCTTCTCTCTCCCTCCTCTCCCTCTCTCCCCTCTCTCCCCCCTCTCCTCTCTCTCCATCTCCATCTCCATCTCTCCCCCCTCTCTCCCCCTCTTCCCTCTCTCCCCTCTCTCCCTCCCCCTCTCTCTCCCCCTCTTCCCTCTCTCCCCCTCTTTCCCTCCCCTCTCTTTCCCCCTCTCTTTCCCCCTCTCTCTCTCCCCTCTCTCCCCCCTCTCTCCCCCCTCTCTCTCTATCCCTCCCCTCTCCCTCTCCCCTCCTCTCTCTCTCTCCCCTCCCCCCCTCTCTCTTCCCCTCTCTCTCTCTCCCCTCTCTCTCTCTCCCCCCACTCTCTCTCTCTCTCTCTCTCTCTTTCTCTCTCTCCCCCCCCCCCCCCCTCTCTCTCTCTCCATCGCGAGAAAGGACATTTATCTTCTCCAAAGTGGCGTGAGACTTGTCAGGGCAACTGTGTGGAGAAGTGTGTGTTAGAAGGAACTGCAGACGCTGGTTTGCACTGAAGGTAGACACAAAGTGCTGGAGTAACTCAGCGGACAGGCAGCATCTCTGGAGAGAAGGAATGGGTGACGTTTCGGGTCGAGACCCTTCTCGTTAGGTGACGAGGCTGGGTTAAAAGACCACACTTCTCCTCCCTCTCTCAAGGGGTATCTGAGATACCCTCTCTCCCCCCTCCTCTCGAGTCAAAACACCACTCGGATCTTTGACAAGCAAGCCCAAGGTAGGTCTGAATATTATCAGCTGTAATAGGCAATTTATAAACATATATTGAATAGCAAAGGACCTCTCTCTGTACGCACTGTGAATTTTAGATGTTGAAATGGCCGATGATTCAGTTGCTTGAATTTGGTTTCGAATCTGCTGGAATTTATTAACTTGGAAAATGAAAGGAAAGCAAAAAGTCTGGAAATCTAAAGTTAAAAAAACACAGGAGACCCTGGCAGGTCAGGCAGCATCTGTGGGTGGAACAGCAGGGTCTCGACCCGAAACGTCACCCATTCCTTCTCTCCACAGATGCTGCCTGACCCGCTGAGTTACTCTGGCTTTTTGTGTCCTCTATCTGCGGTTTAACATAGAAACACAGAAACATAGAAACATAGAAAATAGGTGCAGGAGGAGGCCATTCGGCCCTTCGAGCCTGTACGCACCGCCATTCAATATGATCATGGCTGATCATCCAGCTCAGTATCCCGTACCTGCCTTCTCTCCATACCCCTGATCCCTTTAGCCACAAGGGCCACATCTAACTCCCTCTTAAATATAGCCAATGAACTGGCCTCAACTACCTTCTGTGGCAGAGAATTCCACAGATTCACCACTCTCTGTGTGAAAAAAAACATTCTCATCTCGGTCCTAAAAGACTTCCCCCTTATCCTTAAACTGTGACCCCTTGTTCTGGACTTCCCCAACATTGGGAACAATCTTCCTGCATCTAGCCTGTCCAACCCCTTAAGAATTTTGTAAGTTTCTATAAGATCCCCCCTCAATCTTCTAAATTCCAGCGAGTACAAGCCGAGTCTATCCAGTCTTTCTTCATATGAAAGTCCTGCCATCCCAGGGATCTATCTGGTGAACCTTCTCTGTACTCCCTCTATGGCAAGAATGTCTTAAACCAGCATCTGCAGTTCCTTCCAACACTGAGGCTGGTTTATGTTTCGTTCAGTGTTGGAAGGAACTGCAACCATAGGTAGAGACACAAAAAGCTGGAGTAACTCGGCAGGTCAGGCAGCATCTGTGGAGAACATGGATAGGTGACGTTTCACAGAGTGCAGGAGTAACTCAGCGGGTCAGGCAGCATCTCTGGAGAGAAGGAATGGGTGACGTTTCGGCTTGAGACCCTTCTTCAGACCTACGATGTACAACACAGCAGGCCAGTGTGCTGGCTGGTATTCGTGTTTCACAAGATATTAAACCTTCTCATCGGGGAGGGAGGTGAGAATTCTTTCCCAATAGAGTCTATTGTGCAGTAAAAGCAACAGGGAGCTAAAGTGAGAAAGCGTTGCAAAATGATCTGTCAATGGATTCGCTGGGAATCACTGCAGGGATGTTTGGTTTCTATCCCTGACCATCAAAGAATGTTTGACCAGCGCTCTCTGCAAGATAAGTGTGCCTGGAACGCACCGCCAGGATTGCTGGTCGAGGCAAATACAATAGTGACTTCTGAAGAGTTGCTGCCTCACAGCACCAGAGACCCAGTTCCATCCCGACCACGGGCGCTGTCTGTACGGAGTTTGTACGTTCTCCCCGTGACCTGTGTGGGTTTTCTCCGGGCGCTCCGGTTTCCTCCCACACTCCAAAGACGTGCAGGTTTGTAGGTTAATTGGCTTTGGTGAAATTGTAAATTGTCAAGTTAGGAACATGGGACGTACAAAAAGATCTGGGTGTCCTAGTGCATCAGTCACTGAAAGGAAGCATGCAGGTACAGCAGGCAGTGAAGAAAGCCAATGGAATGTTGGCCTTCATAACAAGAGGAGTTGAGTATAGGAGCAAAGAGGTCCTTCTGCAGTTGTACAGGGCCCTAGTGAGACCGCACCTGGAGTACTGTGTGCAGTTTTGGTCTCCAAATTTGAGGAAGGATATTCTTGCTATTGAGGGCATGCAGCGTAGGTTTACTAGGTTCATTCCCGGAATGGCGGGACTGTCATATGTTGAAAGACTGGAGCGACTAGGCTTGTATACACTGGAATTTAGAAGGATGAGAGGAGATCTTATCGAAACGTATAAGATTATTAATGGGTTGGACACATTAGAGGCAGGAAACATGTTCCCAATGTTGGGGGAGTCCAGAACAAGGGGTCACAGTTTAAGAATAAGGGGTCGGCCATTTAGAACTGAGATGAGGAAAAACATTTTCAGTCAGAGAGTTGTGAATCTGTGGAATTCTCTGCCTCAGAAGGCAGTGGAGGCCAATTCTCTGAATGCATTCAAGAGAGAGCTAGATAGAGCTCTTAAGGATAGCGAAGTCAGGGGGTATGGGGAGAAGGCAGGAACGGGGTTCTGATTGGGAATGATCAGCCATGATCACATTGAATGGCGGTGCTGGCTCGAAGGGCCGAATGGCCTCCTCCTGCACCTATTGTCTATTGTCCATTGTCCCCAGTGATGTGTAGGATAGTGTTCGTGAGGCGGGGATCGCTGGTCAGCACGGAACTGGTGGGCCGAAGGGCCTGTTTCCGCGCTGTATCTCTAAAGTCTAAAGAACGGAGGGACTGGGATCACACGGAGATAGAGGAGGTCAGTTGAACCGCAACTGATAGAAATGACGGCAGATTGTGGACCGTTACACAGAGCAACCTCCCTTCCACTGACTCCACCTCCACCTCCACCTCCACCTCCACCTCCACCTCCACCTCCACCTCACGCTGCCTCGGCAACGACCAGAACCTACGTGGAGCTCGGAGAGGCAGAGAGAAGAGATTATTGGGTTGGAAAGTCCTTGACAAAGAAGGTGAGTTACAGGGAAAGACAGTTTAAAAAAGAGCGCCCAGACCCAGGTTCAGGTTTAGATTTTTAGATTTAGATTTTAGATTTAGAGACACAGCGCGGAAACAGGCCCTTCGGCCCACCTGGTCCGTGCCGCCCAGCGATCCCCGCACACTAACACTATCCTACACACACTAGGGACAATTTTTACATTTACCCAGTCAATTAGCCTACAAACCTGCACGTCTTTGGAGGTTATTTACTAATCAGCCCTAAAGTAGTTAATTAGGTAAGAGATTAAAAACAAGTGCAGCTGTCAGGAGCGGCCTTGCTGAGTGAAGTGTGGGTGTGGGTGTACGTGTAGGTGTAGCTGGTGTAGGTGCAGGTGCGGGTGTAGGTGTAGCTGGTGTAGGTGTAACAGGTGTAGGTGTAGAGTGTAGGTGTAGATGTAGGTGCAGGTGTAGGTGCAGGTGTCGGTGTAGGTGCAGGTGTAGGTGCAGGTGTAGGTGCAGGTGCAGGTGTAGGTGTAGCTGGTGTAGGTGTAACAGGTGTAGGTGTAGAGTGTAGGTGTAGATGTAGGTGTAGGTGTAGCTGGTGTAGGTGTAGGTGTAGGTGTAGCAGGTGTAGGTGTAGCTGGTGTAGGTGTAGCTGGTGTAGGTGTAGCTGGTGTAGGTGTAGGTGTAGCAGGTGTAGGTGTAGCTGGTGTAGGTGTAGGTGTAGCAGGTGTAGGTGTAGCTGGTGTAGGTGTAGGTGTAAGTGTAGGTGTAGGTGTAGGTGCAGGTGTAGGTGCAGGTGTAGGTGAGGGTGCTGTAGGTGTAGGTGTAGGTGCAGGTGTAGGTGAGGGTGCTGTAGGTGTAGGTGTAGGTGCAGGTGTAGGTGTAGGTGCAGGTGCAGGTGTAGGTGAGGGTGCTGTAGGTGTAGGTGTAGATGTAGGTGTAGATGTAGATGTAGGTGTAGATGTAGATGTATGTGTAGGTGTAGGTGTAGGTGTAGGTGGTGCAGGTGCTGGTGTAGGTTGTATAAGTGTAGGTGTAGGTGTAGGTGTAGGTGTAGGTGTGGGTGTGGGTGCACGTGTGGGTGTAGGTGTAGAGTGTGAGTCTTTGGCTCAAGAAACTTTGGCGAGGGGACTTATTTATTTAAATAATTTTATTTGAAAAAGGGAGAATGAACATGAATTGACATTTAAACAACTGTAAATGTGCTTGAGTTAGCGGGAGGCTAGTTTTCATCGACAGTGTCTCAGCCTGATGTTGTTCGGCATCCTAGAGAAGAAATACAACACAATATGTACAATAGTTAAAAACATGGTAGATTCCCATACAAAGCAACACAGGTAATTAAAATGAGCAGACAAAACCCAAACAGCAGATGTAAAAATACAATGTGTGTACAGTCTTAATTTAAAGTTTGCATTTTTAAAGTTTAAGTTTTAACATAGAAACATAGAAAATAGGAGCAGGTGGAGGCCATTCAGCCCTTCGAGCCGGCACCGCCATTCATTGTGATCATGGCTGATCATCCACAATCAGTAACCCGTGCCTGCCTTCTCCCCATATCCCTTGATTCCACTAGCCCCGAGAGCTCTATCTAACTGTCTCTTAAATCCATCCAGTGAATTGGCCTCCACTGCCCTCTGTGGCAGAGAATTCCACAAATTCACAACTCTCTGGGTGAAAAAGTCACCTTGTCCCTTATTTAGGAGTGAGATAGTTGGCAACCCCTAATGGTGAGGTTGGCTGGCTTTTGACTGGCTCTAGACTGATGGATGGCGCAAGGCCTCAGTGCCACGACTCTACGCTGAGAGTCAGCTGGCGTCTTCGAGGAAGCGTTGGTGGAAAATGGGAAGTCCAGACCTGCTTCACTTACGAATAGCTTGTATTATTTATTGGGCCTGTAGTAATCCATGTGTGTGGCTGGGCGGAGGGTGGACTGGGCTAGTGTGTGTCATCCCAAGCCCATTATAACGTATCACCTTTCATTGTAACCTTGTTTACGTGGAACTCTGAGCGATGAATGGCTAATTGGGTAAGTCACCTGAATTGATTTTGCGATGTTTCTCTCCCTCTCTCTCTCTCTCTTCTGTGTGTGCTTTCACTTATTCATTTACTGTCAATGTTGCGTTGTATTTCTAAGCAATTGCACTTACTAAACTAAGGGGCACCAGCGGCAATTATTTACCCAACTAAAACGGCAGATACATTTGCTGAGTCAGTGCTGGAAGTCCTCAGTGTCTCGGGAGTTGGGACGTGTGAGCGTTTAGTTCAGTTTCGAGACACAGCGTGGAAACAGGTCCTTCGGCCGATGGAGTCAGGGGTTACGGGGAGAAGGCAGGAGATTGGGGTTTGGAGGGAGAGATAGATCAGCCATGATTGAATGGCGGAGTAGACTTGATGGGCCGAATGGCCTAATTCAGCGACAATAGACAATAGACAATAAGTGCGGCAGGAGGCCATTCGGCCAGTCATTTATAACCGGGCAGCGTAGACTTTTCTTCCATTTCTGGTACATTTGACTCTTTTAGACTCTTTTGTATGAATTTAAGAGAGAGTTCGATAGAGCTCTAGGGGATAGCGGAATCAAGGGGTATGGGGAGAAGGCAGGCATGGGTTACTGATTGTGGATGATCAGCCGTGATCACAATGAATGGCGGTGCTGGCTCGAGGGGCCGAATGGCCTCCTCCTGCACCTATTGTGGGCGTGCAGCGTAGGTTTACTAGGTTAATTCCCGGAATGGCGGGACTGTCATATGTTGAATGACTGGAGCGACTAGGCTTGTATACACTGGAATTTAGACGGATGAGAGGAGATCTTATCGAAACGTATAAGATTATTAAGGGGTTGGACACGTTAGAGGCAGGAAACATGTTCCCAATGTTGGGGGAGTCCAGAACAAGGGGCCACAGTTTAAGAATAAGGGGTCGGCCATTTAGAACTGAGATGAGGAAAAACTTTTTCAGTCAGAGAGTTGTAAATCTGTGGAATTCTCTACCTCAGAAGGCAGTGGAGGCCAATTCTCTGAATGCATTCAAGGGAGAGCTAGATAGAGCTCTTAAGGATAGCAGAGTCAGGGGGTATGGGGAGAAGGCAGGAACGGTGTACTGATTGAGAATGATCAGCCATGATCACATTGAATGGCGGTGCTGGCTCGAAGTGCCGAATGGCCTCCTCCTGCACCTGTTGTCTATTGTCTATGTTTCTATGTCTAGGCCTTTTGGCAGCCTCGGGCACCCTTTGATATCCTTCTTTGACAATGTCTGACCCCTCCACCCCCCGCTCCACCCCCCCCCTCCCCTCCCGCTCAGCCTCTCACCTTGCGCTGTGTCTCTGCTCCTGCAGTACCCCCCGGGATGGCGATGAGCTGGAGGTATCCGTGCCGACTGGCCCTCGCGGCACTGACCGCCATGGTGGTCATTTGGTGGCGACCGACGACGGCTCAAGGGCAAGGTAAGGACCAGGCTCCCTGATGCTCTCTGCACCCGTCCAGTTGCTGCTGGTCGCTGGAGTGTTGTCCACTGTGGCCGCTGATGGGTGGCGTGGACAGGAGCGTGGTTCGTGCTGTTGATGTGTTTGCTGCTGCATTGCCCGTTGGTCAGATGGCTGCCGCTTTTACCGCCGTGTCTCGGAGCGTGCGGCCATCTTTGTTTGGAAGACTCCATTGTTACCGATTAGGAAAAGGGGAGATGCAACGAGACCTGGGTGTCGTGGTACACCAGTCATTGAAAGTAGGCATGCAGGTGCAGCAGGCAGTGAAGAAAGCGAATGGTATGTTGGCATTCATAGCGAGGGGATTTGAGTAGAGGAGCAGGGAGGTTCTGCTGCAGTTGTACAGGACTCTTGGTGAGACCACACCTGGAGTATTGCGTACAGTTTTGGTCTCCTAATCTGAGGAAAGACATTCTTGCCATAGAGGGAGTACAGAGAAGGTTCACCAGATTGATCCCTGGGATGGCAGGACTTTCATATGAAGAAAGACTGGATAGACTCGGCTTGTACTCGTTGGAATTTAGAAGATTGAGGGGGGATCTTATAGAAACTTACAAAATTCTTAAGGGGTTGGACAGGCTAGATGCAGGAAGATTGTTCCCGATGTTGGGGAAGTCCAGAACAAGGGGTCACAATTTAAGGATATGGGGGATGTCTTTTAGGACCGAGATGAGAACGTTTTTTTTTCACCCAGAGAGTGGTGAATCTGTGGAATTCTCTGCCACAGAAGGTAGTTGAGGCCAGTTCATTGGCTATATTTAAGAGGGAGTTAGATGTGGCCCTTGTGGCTAAAGGGATCAGGGGGTATGGAGAGAAGGCAGGTACGGGATACTGAGTTGGATGATCAGCCATGATCATATTGAATGGTGGTGCAGGCTCGAAGGGCCGAATGGCCTCCTCCTGCGCCTATTTTCTATGTTTCTATGTTACGTTGATGGAAATGACTATTTGCACTTGCATTGGGAGGAATGTGGAACATGTCTCGCGTTGTGGCACGGTTTCAATTACGCATCCAACCGTTACAGGAACTGTGCCAATATCAAACAGCAAAGCCATCTGACACCAGGCTTGGAACCTCTCCAGAGCCACCAGCCCATCTCTCTACCAAAGATGGGCACCAAACTCTGGCGTAACTCAGCGGGACAGGCAGCATCACCAGAAAGATGGAATGGGTGACATTTCGGGTCATAAGGAGATCATAAGGCCACATAGAGATCGGGGTAGAATCAGGCCATTCAGCCCATCAAGTCTACTCTGCCAATCATTCAATTATGGCTGATCTATCTCTCCCATCTAACCTTCTCCCTCCTAACCATTCTCCCTATCTCTCCCTCCTAACCCCAGTCTCCTGCCTTCTCCTCATAACCTCTGACACCCGTACTAATCAAGAATCTTGTCCGAAGAAGGGTCTTGACCCGGAACATCACCCATCCCTTCCCTCCAGAGAGGCTGCCTGTCCCGCTGAGTTACTCCAGCATTTTGCGTCTCTCTTTAGTTACAACTTATGATGTGGTCAACAGGGTCGGATGCTTAAATTGCATTGCAGTAAGATCTTGGTGTGTTTGTAGACATTCTGAATTTCCCTCCCGTGTTTACCTCATTCTCCCTGTAACTCTCCCAGAGTTCCAGCAACCTTTCTTCCAGAGAATCAAAAGTCTCGGCCAAATTTAGGGACGACTTAACAACCTTGAGCGTTTCAATGAGTTTCTGTCTCATTCTTCTAAACTCAAGGATGTGAATCTTCTCCGTTAAATCGAAGATGGACAGAAAAAGCTGGAGTAACTCAGCGGGTCAGGCAGCATCTCGGGAGAGAAGGAATGGGTGACGTTTCGGGTCGAGACCCCTCTTCAGTCTCGACCCGAAACGTCACCCCGTTCCTTCTCTCCAGAGATGCTGCCTGTCCCGCTGAGTTACTCCAGCTTTTTCTGTCCATCTTCAGTTCAAACCAGCGTCTGCAGTTCATTCCTGCTCATTGTCTGTTAAATCACTTCTCAAATGCTCAATAGACAATAGGTGCAGGAGGAGGCCATTCGGCCCTTCGAGCCAGCACTGCCATTCACTGTGATCATGGCTGATCATCCACAATCAGTACCCCGTTCCTGCCTTGTCCCCATACCCCCTGACCGCTTTCTTTCAGAGCTCTATCTAGCTCTCTCTACAAAGCATCCAGAGAATTGGCCGCCACTGCCTTCTGTGGCAGAGAATTCCACAGATTTACAACTCTCTGGGTGAAAATGTTCTTCCTCATCTCCGTTCTAAATGGCCTACCCCTCATTCTTAAACTGTGTGACGCCTGGTTCTGGGCTCCCCCAACATTGGGAACATGTTTCCTGCCTCTAGCGTGTCCAATCCCTTAATAATCTTATATGTTTTAATAAGATCCCCTCTCATCCTTCTAAATTCCAGTGTACACAAGCCTAGTCGCTCCAGTCTTTCAACATACGACAGTCCCGCCATACCGGGAATTAACTTCGTGAACCTACGCTGCACGCCCTCAATAGCAAGAATGTCCTTCTTTGAATTTGAAGACCAAAACTGCACACAGTACTCCAGGTGCGGTCTCACTAGGGCCCTGTACAACTGCAGAAGGACCTCTTTGCTCCTATACTCAACTCCTCTTGTCATAAAGGCCAACATGCCCCATTGACTTCCCAGTGGAATGTACAGCTAGTAAGTGCTTCACGGTCCCCTTGTTAATGGGAATTCTTGTTCAATACTTTGGGAAATTGAAGTTCTCATTTTACCAATGCCTCGAGAAAATTTTGTGTTTAAAATGTAATCTTGTGTGTCTTCCATTCAATGTGAGTTTGTGTCTTGTTGCCATCAATCGTTTTTAGCCTTGATGTGTTCGGAGGCCGTGAAATAGAATTTGGCTTCACTTTTGTTGTTTTTGATTTCGTAATCATCATAATCATAATCGTACTTTATTAGCCAAGTCGAGGCCAATTCTCTGAATGCATTCAAGAGAGAGCTAGATAGAGCTCTTAAGGATAGCAGAGTCAGGGGGTATGGGGAGAAGGCAGGAACGGGGTACTGATTGAGAATGATCAGCCATGATCACATTGAATGGCGGTGCTGGCTCGAAGGGCCGAATGGCCTCCTCCTGCACCTATTGTCTATTGTCAATACATATTGTTTTGCTGTACAGTCATAACAATAAAAAGCAACAGAACGCACAAAGTACATTTTGACACGAACATCCCCCACAGTGACTCCTCTACATTCCTCACTGATGGAAGGCGAAAAAAAAAGTTCAATCTCTCCCTTTGTCCTCCCGCGGTCGGGGGTCTCGGTCAAGCTCCTGCATTGGGGGGGAATCTCAGCCCCCCCCCCGTGCCGGGCGATCGTGCCCGGGTCGGGGCTGGTCGAACCTTCTGCGACTTTGGAGCTTCCCGACATCAGCCTCTGCCCGAGACTGCGAGCTCCTCGATGGTGAAGTCTGCAGGCCGCGGTTGGAGAGTCGTTCCCAGGCAAGGGATCGCAGGCTCCGATGGTAAGTCCACGGTCCTCTGCGGTGAGGCTCGGAGTCAGTCCCGAGCAAGGCCGCCAGCTCCACGATGTTAGGCCACAGAGCGACCGGAGATACGATCCGCAAAACAATCGCATCTCCGGCAAGGTAAGAGACTGAAAAAAGTTTCCCCCGCCCCCCTCCCCCACCCCTCACATAAACGAACCGGAGAACATTAACACAAACTTTTAAAACACACTGAAAATAACAAAAAAAGACGAAAACGACAGACAGTCGTAGGCGAGGCTGCCATACCCGGTGGTATTGGAGAAGCAGTGGGGAGGAAGTGTTTGTAGTGTATAACTGAGCTGATGCTTGTTCACAAGAAAGGATTAAATGATCTCCCACTGCAGTCAGCTGTGAGGCAGCAAATATACCGATGCGTGACTTAAGCTCGAGGGGGGCGTCACGGTGGCGCAGCGGTAGTGTTGCTGTCTCACAGCGCCAGAGACCCGGGTTCCATCCCGACTACGGGTGCTGTGTGTATGGAGTTTGTACGTTTTCCCCATGACTTGCGTGGGTTTCCTCTGTGATCTCCGGTTTCCTCCCACACTCCAAAGACGTGCAGGTTTGCAGGTTAATTCGCATTGGTATAAATTGTACATAGTCCCTGGTGTGTAGGATGGTGTCAGTGTGTGGGGATCGCTGGTCGGTGCGGACCCGGTGGGCAGAAGGACATATTTCCGCGCTGTATCTCTAAACTAACTTGTTTCTCTTTAACCTTGTTCTGAACATTAGACTGTTTCTCTTCCCACAGATGCTGACTGACCTACTGTGTTTTTCCAGCATTTTCACTCTTTTACTTCAGTTTCCCAGTGTATTCAAATTTTGTTTCACTTTTTCAGCACAAAATCCAGGCCAGTTTAGTTTAGCTTAGAGACACAGCGCAGAAACAGGCCCTTCGGCCCACCGAGTCCACGCTGACTAGCAATCACCCCGCACACTTACACTGTCCCACACACACTAGGGACAATTTACAAATTTTACCGAAGCCAATTAACCTACAAACCTGTGCGTCTTTGGAGTGTGGGAGGAAACCGGAGCACCCAGAGAAAACCCACGCAGGTCACGGGGAGAACGTACAAACTCCATACAGACAGCGCCCGTAGTCAGGCTGGAACCCAGGTCTCGGGCGCTGTGAGACAGCAACTCTAATGCTCCCCTCCCACTCCCAGTCTGACCTTTCTGTCCTGGGCCTCCTCCATTGTCAGAGTGAGGCCCAGCGCAAATTGGAGGAACAGCACCTCATATTTTGCTTGGGCAGCTTACACCCCAGCGGTATGAACATTGACTTCTCTAACTTCAGATAGTTCCTCTGTCCCTCTCCATCCTCTCCCCCTTCCCAGTTCTCCCACTAATCTTCCTGTCTCCGACTACATTCTATCTTTGTCCCACCCCCCTCAGATGTCATCAGTCTGAAGAAGGGCCTCGACTCGAAACGTCACCCATTCCTTCTCTCCAGAGATGCTGCCTGACCCACTGAGTTACTCCAGCACTCTGTGAAACGTCACCTATCCATGTTCTCCAGAGATACTGCCTGTCCCGCTGAATTACTCCAGCATTTTGTGTCTACCTTCGATTTAAACCAGCATCTGCAGTTTATTTTCCTACACAACTCTACCGCTGCGCCACCATGCAGTTCTCGAATGAAGCACATCATTGCTCAGATCCTCACAAGATCTGAAGATCTCAAGAACACGGGGCAAAGGGTTAACTGAGGTGCTGCTTTTATTGGAGTGAGAGAGGAGGAAAGTGTGATGAGGAGTTCAGTTTAGTTTATTGTCACGTGTACCGAGGTTATACGTGTACAGTGACAAGCTTTTGTTGCGTGCTAACCAGTCAGTGGAAAGACAACCCATGATTACAATCGAGCCGTCCACAGTGAAGAGATACGTGATACGGGAATAACGTTTAGTACAGTGTAAAGCCACCAAAGTCCGATCCGGGAGGGAGAACATGCAAACTCCACGCTGACAGCTCTGGAGGTCAGGATCAAACCCACGTCTCTGGAGCTGTGAGGCAGCGGCCCTACCCGCTGCGCCACCGCGCCGTCCAGAGCAGTATGTGCAGTTCTTGCTGGGTGATCATCCATAGACTAGACATGTTATAGACAATAGACAATAGGTGCAGGAGGAAGCCATTCATGCAGGACGCAGAGAATTCCGAATGGCCTCCTCCTGCACCTATTGTCTATTGGCCCTTCGAGCCAGCACCGTCAATCATTGTGATCATGGCTGATCATCCACAATCAGTACCCCGTTCCTGCCTTCTCCCCATACCCCCTGACTCCACTATCCTTAAGAGCTCTATCTAGCTCTCTCTTGAATACATCCAGTGAATCAGCTTCCACTGCCTTCTGAGGCAGAGAATTCCACAGATTCACAACTCTCCGACTGAAAAGGTTTTTCCTCATCTCCGTCCTAAATGGCCGAGCCCTTATTCTTAAACTGTGGCCCCTGGTTCTGGACTATTACTATTATTATTATTATTATTATTGGTCACAGTGCACTATGTTTCCATGTTGTGTTGTGTTGCAGCAAGTGAGAATTTCATTGTTGTATCTGGGACACACGACAATAAAACACTCTCTACTCTCGCCCACACCATCCGTACCAGGGCAGTGGAGTTCAGGAGACATTGGCACCCAGCAACATTAGCCTGCCCCGACCTCAATTAGGCTGTGTGCCAATTAACGACCCCCAGCTTATCAATTCCAAAGCCAGACCTCCAGAGAACCCTGGGCAATTAAGGAGGACCATCCCCACTGTAATTAAAATCCTCAGCCCATCCAAGCAGGAATCCACGCTCCATTAACCAGGGACCCCAGTCCAGCAACAGCAATCAGACACCACTCCCCACCCCACCCCACCCCAGCCGCCCCACTGCGACCCTGCCTCTTCCAACCACAGTCCCACGCACTCCCTACCTCCCTTCCCAATTAACACCCTGCACCTGGTTAGTCCAATTATCAATGCTTGGCTTCACAGTTCAACGCAAGAGTTTCCAGACACCAAGGAGGTGGCCAGACCTGTAAACTTGCTAATCAGTGGTTCAGTGGTCCAAGAGGAAACTTGCAGGTTAATTGGTTTGGTAGAAAATAGACAATAGGTGCAGGAGGAGGCCATTCGACCCTTTGAGCCAGCACCACCATTCAATGTGATCATGGCTGATCATTCTCAATCAGTACCCCGTTCCTGCCTTCTCCCCATACCCCCTGACTCCGCTATCCTTAAGAGCTCTATCTAGCTCTCTTGAAAGTATCCAGAGAATTGGCCTCCACTGCCTTCTGAGGCAGAGAATTAATTCCACAGATTCACAACTCTCTGACTGAAAACGTTTTTCCCCATCTCCGTTCTAAAAAAACAGTGGTAAAATTGTAAATTGTCCTTAGCGTGTGCAGGATAGTGTTAGTGTGCGGGGATTGCTGGGCGGTGTGGACTCGGTGGGCCGAAGGGCCTGTTTCTCTAAAGTGTCTCTGTAGCTGTATCTCTAAACTAAACTAAAGACCCATGGACACGACACGGATCCTGTGAATATCTGGAGCACATGGCCAACACTTATCTGAGCCAGCTAGCCCAACGTGCCACCGAGGCCACTGATTGAGAATGATCAGCCATGATCACATTGAATGGTGCTGCTGGCTCGAAGGGCCGAATGGCCTCCTCCTGCACCTGTTGCCTATTGAGGCAGGCAGCCCTGGTGCAGACCATACTTCATACATTCATAAGTGATAGGAGCAGATTTAGGCCATTCGGCCCATCAAGTCTATTCCGCCATTCAATCATGGCTGATCTATCCCTCCCTCTCAACCCCATTCTCCTGCCTTCTCCCCATAACCCCTGACACCCATAACAATCAAGAATCTATCTATCTCTGCCTTAAAAATATCCACTGACTTGTGGCCTCCACAGCCGTCTGTGGCAAAGAATCCCACAGATTCACCGCCCTCTGACCAAAGAAATTCCTCCTCATTTCCTTTCTAAAGATACGTCCTTTAATTCTGAGGCTGTGCACTCTGGTCCTAGACTCTCCCACTAGTGGAAACATCCTCTCCACAGGTGCGGCGGTAGAGTTGCCGCCTTACAGCGAATGCAGCGCCGGAGACTCGGGTTCGATCCTGACTACGGGCGCCGTCTGTACGGAGTTTGTACGTTCTCCCCGTGACCTGCGTGGGTTTTCTCCGAGATCTTCGGATTCCTCCCACACTCCAAAGACGTGCGGGTTTGTAGGTTAATTGGCCGGCTTTAGCTAGGTTTGTACGTTCACAGGGGCAACGTACAAACTCCGTACAGACGGCGCCCGTAGTCGGGATGGAACCCGGGTCTCCGACGCTGTGAGGCAGCAGCTCTACCTGCTGCGCCACCGTGCCGTCCCTGTTGTTTGAAAATTTGCCGAATTAAACTTGCACGGCGGAGGAAAAACAACCCCCTGACCTTGAATTTAAAGCTAGTTTTAAAATCACGCAATTTTTCAAAAGAGAAGCCTTGATCCAAGTAGATCATTACTCAAGGTACAGTCATTCAATAAGCTGAGGTACTTAAAATTCAGGACCACACCAATCAGTGAATTTAAAACATCAGTTCATCTTGCATGCAGGAGGGGCTGCTAACATTATTTCTTTCATGTGGCTGCGAAGCAAGATCGAGTCGTTAGCCTGATGCAGAGGGAGCAAGGATGGGTGGTAGTGATGATACAAAGCTGATGATACAAAGCTGGGTGGCAGTGTGAGCTGTGAGGAAGATGCTATGAGGTTGCAGGGTGACTTGGACAGGTTGTGTGAGTGGGCGAATGCATGGCAGATGCAGTTTAATGTGGATAAGTGTGAGGTTATCCACTTTGGTGGTAAGAATAAGAAGGCAGATTATTATCTGAATGGTGTCAAGTTAGGAAAAGGGGACGTACAACGAGATCTGGGTGAACTAGTGCATCAGTCACTGAAAGGAAGCATGCAGGTACAGCAGGCAGTGAAGAAAGCCAATGGAATGTTGGCCTACATAACAAGAGGAGTTGAGTATAGGAGCAAAGAGGTCCTTCTGCAGTTGTACAGGGCCCTAGTGAGACCACACCTGGAGTACTGTGTGCAGTTTTGGTCTCCAAATTTGAGGAAAGATATTCTTGCTATTGAGGGCGTGCAGCGTAGGTTTACTTGGTTAATTCCCGGAATGGCGGGACTGTCATATGTTGAAAGACTGGAGCGACTAGGCTTGTATACACTGGAATTTAGAAGGATGAGAGGGGATCTTATCGCAACATATAAGATTATTAAGGGGTTGGACACGTTAGAGGCAGGAAACATGTTCCCAATGTTGGGGGAGTCCAGAACCAGGGGCCACAGTTTAAGAATAAGGGGTAGGCCATTTAGAACTGAGATGAGGAAAAACCTTTTCAGTCAGAGAGTTGTGAATCTGTGGAATTCTCTGCCTCAGAAGGCAGTGGAGGCCAATTCTCTGAATGCATTCAAGAGAGAGCTAGATAGAGCTCTTAAGGATAGCGGAGTCAGGGGGTATGGGGAGAAGGCAGGAACGGGGTACTGATTGAGAATGATCAGCCATGATCACATTGAATGGCGGTGCTGGCTCGAAGGGCTGAAAGGCCTCCTCCTGCACTTATTGTCTATTGTCTATTGTCTATTGTCTATTGTCTATGGCTTGTTTTCTTTATCAACGTTACTTTTTTGCACATCTTTCATTCATTGTTCTTTATCTCTCCACATCATCGTCTCCATCTCTCGTTTCCCTTTCCCCTGACTCTCGGTCTGAAGAAGGGTCTCGACCCGAAACGTCACCCATTCCTTCTCTCCAGAGATGCTGCCTGACCCGCTGAGTTACTCCAGCATTTTGTTGAGCTTTCAAACGTCCATATCCCTCTATACCTTACCTACCTGTCCAGGATAGACACAAAATGCTGGAGTAACTCAGCGGGTCAGACAATTTCTCTGGAGAGAAGGAAAAGGCGACGTTTTGGGTCAGGGCCCTTTGTCAGACTGAGAGTCAGGGGAGAGGAAAACCAGAGAAATGGACTGGAACAGATGAGAGCTTGTCCATCTCCCACTAAACCTTCCCTCTCCACCTACCTGTCCACGTGTCTTTCAATCAATAAAATGAAGAATGAATTAAAAACTCCATGAATTAATACAGCATTATGAGAGGAATAGATCGGGCAGAGTCTCTTGCCCAGAGTAGGGGAATCGAGGACCAGAGGACATAGGTTCAAGGTGAAGGGGAAAAGATTTAATAGGAATCTGAGGGGTAACCTTTTCACACAGAGGGTGGTGGGTGTATGGAACGAGCTGCCAGAGGAGGTAGTTGAGGGTGGGACTATCCCATCGTTTAAGAAACAGTTGGACAGGTAGATTTTTTTTTTTTTAGATTTAGAGATACAGCACGGAAACAGGCCCTTCGGCCCACCGAGTCCGCGCCGCCCAGCGATCCCCGCACATTAACACTATCCTACACACACTAGGGACAATTTTTACATTTACCCAGTCAATTAACCCACATACCTGTATGTCTTTGGAGTGTGGGAGGACACCGACGATCTCGGAGAAAACCCACGCAGGTCACGGGGAGAACGTGCAAACTCCGTACAGACGGCGTCCGTAGTCGGGATGGAACCCGGGTCTCCGGCGCTGCATTCGCTGTAAGGCGGCAACTCTAACGCTGCGCCACCGTGATCACTCTACATGGATAGGACAGGTTTGGAGGGATATGGACCAAGCGCGGGCAGGTGGGACTAGTGTAGCTGGGACATTGTTGGCCGGTGTGGGCGAGTTGGGTCGAAGGGCCTGTTTCCACGCTGTATCACTCTGTGACTCTATGATGCAGTGAACATTCCATGGAATAACGCTGGAATACTTGGACGTCTCGGCCTGACTCCTTGACCAGTCATTGCCCCGGTCCAGCCTGGTCAACCGGAGAGTATTTGGTGTGAGAGGTCGGAGGTTCTCCTGCTGGGTGCTCGAGTTAAACTGTCTAGGGTTCAAACCTCAGACCAAGGAGAGGGTGCAGAGGAGATTTACGAACATGATCCCAGGAATGAGTGGGTTAACGTATGATGAGCGTTTGTGGGCACTGGGCCTGTACTCGCTGGAATTTATAAGGTTGAGGGTGGACTATTATTGAAACGTACAGAATAGTGAGCGGCCTGGATAGAGTGGATGTGGAGAGGATGTTTCCACTGGTGGGAGAGTCTAGGACCAGAGGATGAAAGGACGTTCCTTTAGGAAGGATATGAGGAGGAATTTCTTTAGTCAGAGGGTGGTGAATCTGTGGGATTCATTGCCACAGACGGCTGTGGAGGCCACAAGTCAGTGGATATTTTTAAGGCAGAGATAGATAGATTCTTGATTAGTGCGGGTGTCAAGGGATGTGGGGAGAATGCAGGAGAATGGGGTTGGGAGGGAGAGATAGATCAGCCATGATTGAATGGCGGAGTAGACTCGATGGGTGTAATTCTCTGCCTCAGAAGGCAGTGGAGGCCAATTCTCTGAATGCATTCAAGAGAGAGCTAGATAGAGCTCTTAAGGATAGCGGAGTCGGGGGGGTATGGGGAGAAGGCAGGAACGGGGTACTGATTGAGAATGATCAGCCATGATCACATTGAATGGCGGTGCTGGCTCGAAGGGCTGAATGGCCTCCTCCTGCACCTATTGTCTATTGGCTGAACGGCCTAATTCTGCTCCTATCACTTTTGATCTTAAACCCCCAGAGATACAGTCTGTGGTGATGTGTACTCCACACCTGTGCACTCTCAGAATGATAAAGCTTCGAGCTGAGGTTCTGACTGCCCCCTTGAGAATAGCCAAAAATATCTCATCAATTACGACCATTTGCATTCGCATAAACGCCTTTAACGTACGGAAGTGTCTGGCTCGTCCCTGGAGTGTTGTGAAACAAAATTTGGCACTCGACTAGGTACGGAGAAATTAGTAGTGTGGATAGGAACTGCAGATGCTGGTTTATACCGAAGGTAGACACAAAGTGCTGGAGTAACTCAGCGGGTCGGGCAGCATCTCTGAGAGAAAAAGGATCGGTTCTTTTTCGGGTCTAAAGAAGGATTCTGAGCAGAAAGAGTTAGATACAGGGTAAGGGTTAGACACAGAGTGAAGCTCCCTCTACACTGCCCCATCACACACACCTGGGACAAATATAGTGTAGGAAGGAACTGCAGATGCCGGTTTAAACCCAAGATAGACACAAAATGCTGGAGTAACTCAGCGGGACAATAGACAATAGGTGCAGGAGGAGGCCATTCGGCCCTTCGAGCAAGCACCGCCATTCAATGTGATCATGGCTGATTATTCTCAATCAGTACCCCGTTCCTGCCTTCTCCCCATACCCCCTGACTCCGCTATCCTTAAGAGCTCTATCCAGCTCTCTCTTGAATGCATTCAGAGAATTGGCCTCCACTGCCTTCTGAGGCAGAGAATTCCACAGATTCACAACTCTCTGACTAAAAAAGTTTTTCCTCATCTCAGTTCTAAATGGCCATTATAATGGGACAGGCAGCATCTCTGGAGAGAAGGAATGGGTGACGTTTTGGGTCGAGACCCTTCTTGAGACTGAGAGAGTCAGGGGAGAGGGAAGTGAGAGACATGACCTGACTCGGTTTGAGTTTAGTTTATTGTCACGTGCAATGAGGTAGAGATAAAACGCTGGAGTAACTCAGCGGGTCAGGCAGCATCTGTGGAGAACATGGATAGGTGACGTTTCACAGAGTGCTGGAGTAACTCAGCGGGTCAGGCAGCATCTCTGGGGAGAACGAATGGGCGACGTTTCGGGCCGAGACAGATTAACTCAGCAGGTCAGGCAGCATCTCTGAGGAGAACGAATGGGCGACGTTTCGGGCCGAGACAGATCTTTGGGACAGATGGAGAGTTGGGTCAACTGCATACTCTAAGTTCCCTCAGCTGTATCACATTAACGTACAGTCAGCTCATCATCATGGAGAGTTTTGAGAGACGCCGATGATTGTGGAACACTGCTGTGGAAAGGGAAAAAAGTTATTCAGTGACTGCTGCGTTCTCATGCTGACGGTACTTTCTTGATTAGTGCAGGTATCAGGGGTTATGGGGAGAAGGCAGGAGAATATAAGATTATTCAGGGTTTGGACACGCCAGAGGCAGGAAGCATGTTCCCGATGTTGGGGGAGTCCAGAACCAGGGGCCACAGTTGGTTGAGACGGACTGAGCGGAGGTGTTGAGCGAAACGATCGCCGAGCCTGCGCTTGGTCTCGCCGATGTAGAGAAGTTGACACCTGGAGCAGCAGTTCAACAACAGAGCTTTATTTGTCATTCGGTACCAAGGTACCGAACGAAACTACATAGCAGTCACACACAAAAAAGAACACAAGACACATGACCCCAACACAAACGTCCATCACACTGACTCCAAACACCCCTTCACTGTGATGGAGGCAACAAAACTTCCACTCTCTTCCCCACGCCCACGGACAGACAGCTCATCCCCGACCGACCAGTAGATATCTGTACAGTCTCTCAGTGTACCACTGCTACACACTTGTACTGGATCTGAGATGTACCTGAGTGATACTTGTCCTAAACTATATACAAAATGAATTTCACCGTACCTCGGTACATGTGACTATTAAAGTATCGTTGAACCATTGAAATTTTTACCCCCTGAACAGTTCCTTCCCAGCTGTTATCAGGCAACTGAACCATCCCACCACAACCAGAGAGCAGTGCTGAACTACTATCTGCCTCATTGGTGACCCTCGGACTATCCTTGATCGGACTTTGCTAGCTTTACCTCGTGCTAAACATTATTCCCTTATCCTGTATCTTGTGCACTGTAAATGGCTCGATTGTAATCACGTATTGTCTTTACGCTGACTGGACAGGCGGCAACAAAAAAGCTTTACCTCGGCTCGGTACACGTGACAATAAACTGAACTGAACTAGTTTGTAGGAGAGGGTGGGAAAAGTGGGATAAGATCGAATTTGGCATTATACACACACACACACTGACCAAACACAGAACATGCTGGGCCTAAGGCCCTGTTTCTATGCTGCATCTCTAAACCTTACTAAATTTACAGGCAGCAATGCTGTTTACTGAAGTAACTTACTGTTTGTTACCTGATGTCTGAACCTTTCACCCATAGCTTGCTTTCGCCAACGGCTGATAGTGTAACATCTTTAGCAGAAATTTAATTACTTCCCCCCCCCCCCCCCCCCAGCCACCTCAACCTACAGCCCAACATCTGTTTCATTAATTAGTATGCATGTTTATCTAAATGAGCTTTTAATCAGTTCGAATGCTTGCCTTTGTGATTTAAACATCTGGATTTATCCTGTCAGAATATCCAAATGGGATTTCATCGTTAAACTCAAACTCTCTCCTCAAGAAAAGCAAATCCTTCTTTGTGTTTTTGTTAATCTGGAGCTTGTCAGAGGTTCCTGAGGGATGTCGTCCATTTTGAGATTCTGTTCAGAGCCATAGAAACATAGAGAATAGGTGCAGGAGGAGGCCATTCAGCCCTTCGAGCCAGCATCGCCATTCATTGTGATCATAGGCTGATCGTTCCCAATCAGTAACTCGTGCCTGCCTTCTCCCCATACCCCTTGATTCCACTAGCCCCTAGAGCTCGAACTAACTCTCTCTTAAATCCATCCAGTGATTTGGCCTCCACTGCCCTCTGTGGCAGAGAATTCCACAAATTCACAACTCTCTGGGTGAAAAAGTTTTTTCTCACTTCAGTTTTAAATGGCTTCCCCTTTATTCTCGGACTGTGTGGCCCCTGGTTCTGGACTCGCCCAACATTGGGAACATTTTTCCTGCATCTAGCTTGTCCGGTCCTTTTATAATTTTATACGTCTCTATAAGATCCCCTCTCATCCTTCTAAACTCCAGTGAATACAAGCCCAGTCTTTCCAATCTTTCCTCATATGACAGTTCCGCCATCCCAGGGATCAATCTCGTGAACCTTCGCTCGATTAGTTACCGCGTAGATTGGATTTGAATGGGGAGGCGTGTTCCGTGTTTGGTCCGTGTGTGCGGATATTGCCAACTGTTCCATTAAATATTCCATCTTCTGACAGCCCATCGATCATTAATTTAGATTGGTTTCGAGGAACATGGATAGGACAGGTTTGGAGGGAAATGGACCAAACGCGGGCAGGTGGGACTAGTGTAGATGGGAGCGTGTTGGCCGAAGTTGGGCCGAAGGGCATGTTTCCACATTGTATCACTCTGTGACTATGACTCTGTACAGCGCAGAAACAGGCTCTTCGGCCCACCGAGTCCGCACCGACCAGCGATCCCCGCACACTAACACAATCCTACACACTAGACACAAGTTACAATTTTACCAAGCCACTTTAGCAACAGACCTGCATGTCTTTGGAATGTGGGAGGAAACTGGGGCTCCTGGAGAAAGCCCACAAGGTCCCAGTGTCCGTAACGACAGCGCCCGTAGTCAGGATTGAACCCGGGTCTCTGGTACTGTAAGGCAGTAGTTCTACCGCTGTACCACCATGCCACCTCTTTAGTTCAGATATGCAACACGGGCTCTTTGGCCCACTGAGTCCAGGCTAGGGTCACCAACTGTCCCGTATTAGCCGGGACATCCCGTATTTTGGGCTAAATTGGTTTGTCCCGTACGGGACCGCCCTTGTCCCGTAATAGGCCCGGGGGGCGTTGTAGGCCCGGACGCTGTAGGCCCGGACACTGTAGGCCCGGACACTGTAGGCCCGGACACTGTAGGCCCGGAAACTGTAGGCCCGGACACTGTAGGCCCGGACACTGTAGACCAGGACACTGTAGGCCCGGACACTGTAGGCCCGGACATTGTAGGCCCGGACATTGTAGGCCAGGACACTGTAGGCCCGGACACTGTAGGCCCGGACACTGTAGGCCCGGACACTGTAGGACCCGGACACTGTAGGACCCGGACACTGTAGGCCCGGACAGTGTAGGCCCGGACAGTGTAGGCCCGGACAGTGTAGGCCAGGACACTGTAGGCCCCGAACCCTGTGGGCCAGGACACTGTGGGCCAGGACACTGTAGGCCAGGACACTGTAGGCCCCGAACCCTGTGGGCCAGGACACTGTGGGCCAGGCCACTGTGGGCCAGGACACTGTAGGTCCCGACACTCTAGGTTTTTGACATTTTGGGTTAGCAACCCACCTCCCGGCCCGGGCGGCCGCCATTGGTGTCACCTTGTCCTGTATTTGGCGGTGTGGAAGTTGGCAGCCCCCTAGTCCACGCCGATCATCAATCACCCGTTCACAAGAGGTTCTACGTTATCCCACTTTCTCACCCACTCCCCGTGCACGAGGGGGACAATTTGCAGAGGGGCACACTAACCTACAAACCCGCACGCCTATGGGCTGTGAGAGGAAACCAGAGCACCCGGAGAAAACCCACGCGATCACAGGGAGAACGCACAAACTCCACACAGACAGCAGCCAAGGTCAGGACGGTACCCGGCTCTCTGGCGCTGTGAGGCAGCAGCTCTACCCGCTACAATAGACAATAGGTGCAGGAGGAGGCCATTCGGCCCTTCGAGCCAGCACCGCCATTCAATGTGATCATGGCTGATCATTCTCAATCAGTACCCCGTTCCTGCCTTCTCCCCATACCCCCTGACTCCGCTATCCTTAAGAGCTCTATCTAGCTCTCTCTTGAATGCATTCAGAGAATTGGCCTCCACTGCCTTCTGAGGCAGTGAATTCCACAGATTCACAACTCTCTGACTGAAATAGTTTTTCCTCATCTCAGTTCTAAATGGCCAACCCCTTATTCTTAAACTGTGGCCCCTTGTTCTGGACTCCCCCAACATTGGGAACATGTTTCCTGCCTCTAACGTGTCCAACCCCTTAATAATCTTATATGTTTCAATAAAAACTTATACGCTGCGCCACCGTGCCGACCCTGAGAGGGCTGATCCTGATTCTTATGTCCTCATTCCTTCAGCACCCCATGCGACATCCTTCCTGAACAAACTTGCATTAATGGCAACCTTGCACCTCACTGTAAACAAAGGAAATAATTTCACGCCACTTACCCAATCGAGTTCCCTTTGATATCTTAAGTACCTTGATGAGTTCACCTCGAGCACAGCTAGGAAGCTCGAAGCCTCCCGATTTAACCCTCTAATCCCTGGCATCAGATATCGTTGGGGTCAAATCTCCTGGACTCCAGCCCACCAAGTGGCTGCAGAAAACCAAATCTCCGCCGGTATTTCACCCCCAAAAATTAAAAGGGCGCTTAATTAGAGAGTTGACAATTAAGATTTGGATTCGTGGGTGGATCATTTCGATCGCGGTTTAATTGGGGCAAAGTACATGCCAGGAACAGAAGGGTGATTAACAGTGGTTCAGAGCCAGCCCTCAATCCAATTACAATTGGCAAACATGGCGCTTAATGCAAGTACGGTTAATGGATTAACCCTGTAATCTGGTCTCCAGTGCCAATCTCACTCAATCTCCAAGTGCCCAAGGCATGTGGTCACCAATCAGAACCATTAATCCCTAATGCATTCTCATCCTCAAAACATCATGCATTTGGTACAGAGTAAGAGCAAAGTAAGAAAGTGTCTACCTAATTCAATTCCGTTTCATTCCTGTACATGAGACTGAAGTGAATTAATGGCCAGTGCAGAATAAATCGGGGATATTAAATACATTCAGGGCGAACTTGGTTTCAGTGTCCAACGCAGGGGAGGAGAATAAAAAGATCCATAATGCTTTTTAGGATCTGAGACACGAGTTTTTTTATTCAGATCAGGCTTCATCCTAGCTTGCAGCATTAATGCATGTGGTTTCCAATTAAAATAAGCAGGGGGCAAGGAGTCAATGAATCACTAACGTCTCATTAGACAGCGCATAATTCCATAGCCGCTGTATGTGTTCGAGTCAAGGCTGGGGAGGAAGCAGAGGGCTCAGATCTACAGGACTGTGGTTCCCACGGCTGCTTTTACCCCTGTCTACCCGAGCTAAACTCGAGCCTGGTCCTCCCACAGATTCATAGAGCTTTACAGGGTGGTAACAGGCCCTTCAGCCCAACTTGGCCCATGCTGGCCAACATGTCATAGAGTCATAGAGTGATACAATATGGAAACAGGCCCTTCGGCCCAACTTGGCCCATGCTGGCCAACATGTCATAGAGTCATAGAGTGATACAAAGTGGAAACAGGCCCTTCGGCCCAACTTGGCCCACGCCGACCAACAGACAATAGGTGCAGGATTCGACCCTTCGAGCCAGCACCGCCATTCAATGTGATCATGGCTGATCATTCTCAATCATCAGTACCCCGTTCCTGCCTTCTCCCCATACCCCCTGACTCCGATATCCTTAAGAGCTCTATCTAGCTCTCTCTTGAATGCATTCAGAGAATTGGCCTCCACTGCCTTCTGAGGCAGAGAATTCCACAGATTCACAACTCTCTGGGTGAAAATGTTTTTCCTCATCTCAGTTCTAAATGGCCGACCCCTTATTCTTAAACTGTGTGACCCTGGTTCTGGACTCCCCCAACATTGGGAACATGTTTCCTGCCTCTCGAGTGTCCAACCCCTTAATAATCTTATATGTTTCAATAAGATCCCCTCTCATCCTTCTAAATTCCAGTGTACACAAGCCCAGTCGCTCCATTCTTTCAACGTACGACAGTCATGCCATTCTGGGAATTAATCAGCATGTTATAGAGTCATAGAGTGATACAATGTGGAAACAGGCCCTTCGGCTCAACATGCCCACACTGGGCAACATGTCCTATCTACACGAGTCCCACTTGCCTGTGTTTGGTGCAGATACGATACGCTACAATAGAACTTTATCCCAGCAGGGAAATGGATCTGCCAACAGTCATAAAACACAAGACACATGAAACATAAAATTAAAGTGAAGAGGGGAAAGGATTTGGGGATGGGTAAAGATTGGGGAGGGGGGAGGGGGGTGGGGGGGGGGGGGGGGGTCAGTCTACCCCACGACAGAAGGGGGAGGAGTTGTACAGTTTGATAGTCACAGGGAAGAAACATAGAAACATAGAAAATAGGTGCAGGAGGAGGCCATTCGGCCCTTCGAGCCTGTACGCACCGCCATTCAATATGATCATGGCTGATCATCCAACTCAATATCCCGTACCTGCCTTCTCTCCATACCCCCTGATCCCTTTAGCCACAAGGGCCACATCTAACTCCCTCTTAAATATAGCCAATGAACTGGCCTCAACTACCTTCTGTGGCAGAGAATTCCACAGATTCACCACTCTCTGTGTGAAAAAAAACGTTCTCATCTCGGTCCTAAAAGACTTCCCCCTTATCCTTAAACTGTGTGACCCCTTGTTCTGGACTTCCCCAACATCGGGAACAATCTTCCTGCATCTAGCCTGTCCAACCCCTTAAGGATTTTGTAAGTTAAAGAAGAATGACCTCCTGTGGCGTTCTGTGCTGCAACCCCGACAAACCTGTCCTATCCAGGTACCTGTCTAACTGTTTCTTAAACATTGGGATAGTCCCAGCCTCAACTACCTCCTCTGGCAGCTCGTTCCATACACCCACCACCCTCTGTGTGGAAAAGTTACCTCTCAGATTCCGATTAAGTCTTTTCCCCTTCACCTTGAACCTGTGTCCTCTGGTCCTCGATTCCCCTACTCTGGGCAAGAGACTCTGTGCATCTACCCGATCTATTCCCCTCATGATTCTGTGCACCTCTAAGACCCGTGATCAATCCTGACTACGGGTGCTGTCTGTGTGGAGTTTGTACGTTCTTTAGTTCTTTAGTTTTTTGCGAGGAGACAGGCCCTTCGGCCCATCGAGTCCACGCCGCCCAGCGATCCCCGCACACTAACACTTTCCCACACACACTAGGGACAATTTAAATGAGCCAATTAGCCGACAAACCTGCACGTCTTTGGAGTGTGGGAGGAAACCGGAGCACCCGGAGAAAACCCACGCAGGTCACGGGGAGAACGTGCAAACTCCGTACGGACAGCGCCCGCAGTCGGGATCGAACCAGGGTCTCTGGTGCTGTATGGCATCAACTCTACCGCCGCGCCACCGTGACTGCCCCTGATCTTCCCGTGACAGCGTGGGTTTCCTCCAGGTGCTCCGGTTTCTTCCCACGCTCCAAAGACGTGCGTGTTTGCAGGTTAATTGGCTTTTGTAAATTGTCCCCAGTGTGTGTGGGAGAGTGTTAGTGTGCGGGGATCGCTGGTCAGCACGGACTCGGTGGGGCCGAAGGGCCTTTCGCTGGTCGGCGTGGACTCGGTGGGGCCGAAGGGCCTGTTTCCACACCGTATCTCTAAAGTCTAAAGATCCAGTTGAATCAGTTTCTCCTTAAACAGTGTCATGTGGAGCATTGAAGAGACCCTGTGATGAATAATGCAACCATCGTTATCTCTCTCCCCCTCTCTCTCCCCCTCTCTCTCCCCCTCTCTCTCCCCTCTCTCTCCCCCTCTCTCTCCCCCTCTCTCTCCCCCTCTCTCTCCCCCTCTCTCTCCCCCCCTCTCTCCCCCCCTCTCTCCCCCCCTCTCTCTCCCCTCTCTCTCCCCCTCTCTCTCCCCCTCTCTCTCCCCCTCCCTCTCCCCCTCCCTCTCCCCCTCCTCTCCCCCTCCCTCTCCCCTCCCTCTCCCCCTCTCTCTCCCCCTCCTCTCCCCCTCCCTCTCCCCCTCTCTCTACCCCTCTCTCCCCCTCTCTCTCCCCCTCTCTCTCCCCCTCTCTCTCCCCCTCTCTCTCCCCCTCTCTCTCCCCCTCTCTCTCCCCCTGTCTCTCCCCCTCTCTCTCCCCCACTCTCTCCCCCTCTCTCTCCCCCTCTCTCTCCCCCTCTCTCTCCCCCTCTCTCTCCCCCTCTCTCTCCCCCTCTCTCTCCCTCTCTCCCTCTCTCCCCTTCTCCCTCTTTCCCTCTTTCCCCCTCTCCCTCTTTCCCCCTTTCCCTCTTTCCCTCTCTCCCCCTCTCTCTCTCCCCTCCTCCCCTCCCCTCCCCTCCCCTCCCCTCCCCTCCCCTCCCCTCCCCTCCCCTCCCCTCTCCTCTCCTCTCCTCTCCTCTTCTCTCTCTCCACCCGTCCTTCACTTCCCCTCTGCTGAGATGCAATCAAGCTGAGAGCTTTTTAATGCTTTGCCTCAGATAGGTGTTGAACACTGGGCCTTATTGCAGAAACAGGGAGGTCCTCTCAACCTTCAGAACATGATGAACAAGGGTCAGATCGCTAAATGGTGGAATTAGTTTTGGCTGCAGTGCAGCTCCTGGGGGAAGAGCTGCCCAATTTAAGAGATTGGATATTTGCGAATGGAGCTTCGTTGCCGTTGACAAGTGCTTACATCAAGCCAGCAGTTTGTTGGATGGCTTCCAACATATATGGACGAATCTTTTACAGCCGTCTCCAAAAAGATCTCTCTTTCTCTCTCTCTCTCTCTCTCTCTCTTGTCCTCCCGTGGTCCAACATGTTGGCGTTGTGCCAAGCAGTGTCTCGGTCACTGGTGGCAGGAGAAACAGAGAAACCAGGAACTGCAGGCGCTGGCTTACAAAGAGAAAAGACACCAAGTGCTGGAGTAACTCAGCGGGTCAGGCAGCATCTCTGGAGAACGTGAATAGGTGACGTTTCACAGAGTGCTGGAGTAACTCAGTGGGTCAGGCAGCATCTCTGGAGAACATGGATAGGTGAGGGAATGGGATTGCTCTTAAGATAGAATATACCTGATGGGCTGAATGGCTGATCGCTGGCCGGCACGGACTCGGTGGGCCGAAGGGCCTGTTTCCGCGGTATATCCCTAAACTAAAGGTCATACGTAGGAAGGAATTGCAGATGCTAGTTTCCACCAAAGATAGACACAAAGTGCTGGAGTAACTCAGCGGGTCGGGCAGCATCTGTGGAGAACATGGATAGGTGACGTTTCACAGAGTGCTGGAGTAACTCAGCGGGTCAGGCAGCATCTCTGGAGAACATAGGTAGATAATGTGTAGGAAGTAACTGAAGATACTGGTTTCAAAAAACGAAGATAGACACAAAACGTAAACCTCCAACCTTAACTACATCCTCTGGCAGCTCGTTCCATACACCCACCACTGTGTGCGTGAAAAGGTTACCCCTCA
>NC_135964.1:53313642-53328642 GCF_053455715.1 Rhinoraja longicauda | reverse complement strand
AATAGGTGCAGGAGGAGGCCATTCGGCCCTTCGAGCCAGCACCGCCATTCATTGTGATCATGGCTGATCATCCACAATCAATAACCCGTGCCTGCCTTCACCCCATATCCCTTGATTCCACTAGCCCCTAGAGCTCTATCTAACTCTCTTTTAAATCCATCCAGTGAATCGGCCTCCACTGCCCTCTGTGGCAGAGAATTCCACAAATTCACAACTCTCTGGGTGAAAAAGTTTTTTCTCATCTCAGTTTTAAATGGCCTCCCCTTTATTCTTAGACTGTGTGGCCCATGGTTCTGGACTCCCCCAACATTGGGAACATTTTTCCTGCATCTAGCTTGTCCAGTCCTTTTATAATTTTATACGTCTCTATAAGATCCCCTCTCATCCTTCTAAACTCCAGTGAACACAAGCCCAGTCTTTCCAATCTTTCCTCATATGACAGTCCCGCCATCCCGGGGATTAACCTGGTGAACCTACGCTGCACTGCCTCAACAGCAAGGACGTCCTTCCTCAAATTTGGAGACCAAAACTGCACACAGTACTCCAGGTGCAGTCTCACCAGGGCCCTGTACAACTGCAGAAGGATCTCTTTGCTCCTATACTCAAATCCTCTCGTAATGAAGGCCAACATGCCATTAGCTTTCTTCACTGCCTGCTGTACCTGCACGCTTACTTTCAGTGACTGGTGTCGTGACACCCAGGTCTCGCTGCACTTCCCTTTATCCTAATCTGACACCATTGAGATAATAATCTGCCTCCTTGTTTTTGCCGCCAAAGTGGATAACCTCACATCTGACAGCTTGTGTAACATTGATCTAAGTGAGGGGCTGGTCCTTGCTGTGACATGACCAGCAGGGTTGGGAGATCAGGGATGTCAACCCTAGCTTGTGATGCGTGCGTCAGTATTGTTTAGTTTTATTGTCACGTGTACCGAGGTGCAGTGAAAAGCTTTTTTTGTTGCGTGCTAACCAGTCAGTGGAAAGACTGTGCGTGATCACAATCGAACCGTCCACAGTGGACAGACACAGGATAGAGTCCAGTAAAGTCTTAAGGTCATTAGTTCATAAGTGATAGGAGCAGAATTAGGCCATTCTGCCCATCAAGACTACTCCGCCATTCAATCATGGATGATCTATCTCTCCCTCCTAACCCCATTCTCCTGCCTTCTCCCCACAACCCCTGACACCCGCACTGATCATGAATCTATCTATTTATCTCTGCCTTAAAAATATCCATGTACTTGGCCTCCACAGCCGTCTGTGGCAAAGTGTTCCACAGATTCACCACCCTCTGACTAAAGAAATTCCTCCTCATCTCCTTCCTAAATGAATGACATTAAATTCTGAGGCTGTGCCCTCTGGTCCTGGACTCTCCCACTATTGAAAGACTGGAGCGACTAGGCTTGTATACACTGGAATTTAGAAGGATGAGAGGGGATCTTATCGAAACGTATAAGATTATTAAGGGGTTGGACATGTTAGAGGCAGGAAACATGTTCCCAATGTTGGGGGAGTCCAGAACCAGGGGCCACAGTTTAAGAATAAGGGGCAGGCCATTTAGAACAGAGATGAGGAAAAACTTTTTTAGTCAGAGAGTTGTGAATCTGTGGAATTCTCTGCCTCAGAGGGCAGTGGAGGCCAATTCTCTGAATACATTCAAGAGAGAGCTAGATAGAGCTCTTAAGGATAGCGGAGTCAGGGGGTATGGGGAGAAGGCAGGAACGGGGTACTGATTGAGAATGATCAGCCATGATCACATTGAATGGCGGTGCTGGCTCGAAGGGCCGAATGGCCTCCTCCTGCACCTATTGTCTATTGTCTATTGGAAACATCCTCTCCACATCCACTCTATCCAGGCCGCTCACTATTCTGTACGTTTCAATGAGGTCCCCCCTCATCCTTCTAAACTCCAGCGAGTACAGGCCCAGTGCCCACAAACGCCTTCAAAGCGATTAAAGATGGTCTGAGGGTCTTCGATGAGGTCGATGGGAGGCCAGGACCACACTCTAGTTCTTGGTGAGAGGACGGTTCAGTTGCCTGATAACAGCTGGGAAGAAACTGTCCCTGAATCTGGAGGTGTGCGTTTTCACACTTCTGAACCTCTTGCCAAACAATAGGTAGAGAGAGCAAAGGGGAAGATACAGAGTGTAGAATAAAGACCTCAGCATCGTAGCGCATCAGTTCCAGAGTCTGTATCTAGGGAAGATTGCCACAAAAAACTGGAGTAACTCAGCAGGTCAGGCAGCATCTCTGGAGAGAAGGAATGGGTGACGTTTTGGGTCGAGACCCTTCTTCTGACTCCAGACTGAGTTACTCCAGCTGTTTGTGTCTATCTTCGGTTTAAACCTGTGAACATTGACTTCTTTAACTTCGGATAGTCCCTGTTTCCCCTCTCTATCCCCTCCCCATTCCAGTTCTCCCACTAGTCTTCCTGTGATACATTCTACCTTTGTCCCGCCCCCCTCCCCTGACATCAGTCTGATGAAGGGTCTCGACCCGAAACGTCACCCATTCCTTCTTTCCAGAGATGCTGCCTGACCCGCTGAGTTACTCCAGCATTTATTTTGTTATTTTTTTTTGTTGTTTTTTTTTTGTCTGTCTGTCTGTCTGTCTGTCTGTCTGTCCGTCCGTCCGTCCGTCCGTCCGTCCGTCCGTCCGTCCGTCCGTCCGACCGTCCGTCCGTCCTCCCTCCCTCCCTCCCTCCCTCCCTCCCTCCCTCCCTCCCTCCCTCCCTCCCTCCCTCCCTCCCTCCCTCCCTCCCTCCCTCCCTCCCTCCCTCCCTCCCTCCCTCACTCAGCAGGTCAGGCAGCATCTCAGGAGAGAAGGAATGGGTGACGTTTCGGGTCGAGACACTTCCTCAGTCTGAAGAAGGGTCTCGACCTGAAACGTCACCCATTCCTTCTCTCCAGAGATGCTGCCTGACCCTCTGAGTTACTCCAGCTTTTTGTGTCTACCTTCTATAGTTCCTGATGTGTGTGTATATATATATGTACATATGTATGTATATATATCTCTATATACACATGCACACATACGAACACACAAAAAAACAGACTATAATAGTGCAATAATAACAATACTAGTCTATGTAGTTCAGAGCTTATTTGAGGTTGTAGTGTTTAATAGCCGAGTGGCTGTGGGAAAGACGCTGTTACAGTGTTGTATGCATGTCTGAATAGCAATGCTCCTGTCATCTAACCAGCAGCCTATCTGTCTTATTGCCTCATTATCTGTATAAATCTTTAATGCCTGTCTATCCAATTATCCATTCATCTCTCAGTGTGTTTGTCCATGTATTCCACCTCCGTCTCTGTGTCTTCTGCAACATCTTCTGTTTACCTGTTTGTTGTGTCTTTCTGTGTTGACCTCCACGAGTTCACAAGACACAGGAGTAGAATCAGGCCATTCGGCCCATCGGGTCCACTCCGCCATTCAATCATGGCTGATCTCTGCCACCTAGTCCCATTTTCCTGCCTTCTCCCCATAACCCCTGACACCCGTACCAATCAAGAATTTGCCCGTCTCGGCCTTAAAAACATCCACTGACTTGTGGCCTCCACAGCCCTCTGTGGCCACGAGTCCCAACAGATTAACCACCCTCTGACTAAAGAAGTTCCTCCTCACCTCCTTTCTAAAAGAGTGCCCTTTAATTCTGAGGCTGTGCCCTCTAGTCCTAGACTCTCCCACCAGTGGAAACATCCTCTCCACATCCACTCTATCCAGGCCGCTCACTATTCTGTACGTTTCATTGAGGTCCCCCCTCATCCTTCTAAACTCCAGCGAGTACAGGCCCAGTGCCCACAAACGCTCATTATAGGTTAACCCACTCATTCCTGGGATCGTTCTTGTAAACCTCCTCTGGACCCTCTCCAGAGCCAGCACATCCTTCCTCAGATACGGGGCACAAATTTGCTCCCAGTACTCCAAAGACGGTCTGACTAGCGCCTGATAGAGCGTTCATGTCTGTTTCTCAAGTCACAGAGTCTGAAGGGTCTTGACCTGAAAAATCACCTATTCCTCTTCTCCAGAGATACTGTCAGACCCGCTGAATTACTTACTCCAGCTTTTTGTGTCTATCTATAGTCAGACAACAGACAGGTACATGGACAGGACAGGTTTAGAAGGCTATGGGCCAAGCAGGGGCAGGTGGGACTGGTGTAGATGGGACATGTTGGTCAGCATGGGCAAGTTGGGCTGAAGGGCCTGTTTTCGCGCTGTCTGCCTCATACGATAGAACATGGATCATCGGCCCCCTAATCCGCTTCCTCTTGTCGATATTGTCTCTTCTCTGTTGCTCCCTCGATAAGCACTTCATTTTTGCTCTGTCTCATTAAAATTTTACAATTTATTGGCGAGAAAAAGATTGGTTTTGAGTGTTGTAGAAATCAGGCTGAGCCGAGTAACGACTTCATTACTGTAATGCACAGAGGAATTTTACACAAGTGCTATAATCAGTGAACTAAAATTAGAAGTGAGTAAAATCTACCCTTAGGAAACGCTTTTAGGTGCAAAGTGCTCAGCCGAACAGGGGTCTCAGAAAACACGGGAATGGTTTTCAGAGAGCTTGTTATTCCCAATTCCCGCGTTCAATTTACCCCCCACCCCCCTCCTTCGCGTTGCGTTTCGTTTAGAGATAAAGAGTGGAAGAAGGCCCTTCGGCCCACCGAGTCCATGCCGACCAGCGATCCCCGCACATTAACACCATCCTACACACAGTTTATACCAGGGCAATAAACCAACAAACATAGAAACATAGAAAATAGGTGCAGGAGGAGGCCATTCGGCCCTTCGAGCCTGTACGCACCGCCATTCAATATGATCATGGCTGATCATTCAACTCAGTATCCCGTACCTGCCTTCTCTCCATACCCCCTGATCCCTTTAGCCACAAGGGCCACATCTAACTCCCTCTTAAATATAGCCAATGAACTGGCCTCAACTACCTTCTGTGGCAGAGAATTCCACAGATTCACCACTCTCTGTGTGAAAAAAAACTTTCTCTTCTCGGTCCTAAAAGACTTCCCCCTTATCCTTAAACTGTGACCCCTTGTTCTGGACTTCCCCAACATCGGGAACAATCTTCCTGCATCTAGCCTGTCCAACCCCTTAAGAATTTTGTAAGTTTCTATTATAAACATAGCACAAAAAGTAAGGAAATTTGTGTTTGGTAGATTATTTCTTTGTTGTAACAATGCTTCTTGGCAATAAATCTTATACCGTTGGAAAGCCTGTTTATTTCCCTTTTAAATGGTGCCACATTTGTAAGGAACATGCATTTGTGGGATGAGCAGCAGAGCTGAGTATGTGGGTTGCGCCCATGAAAAATCTGCCAAATCTTCTCTGCCAATGCCAAACAGCTTATTCTGCCATTGACTCTTGTTCGGTGTTGTTTGGTGGATTGGATGATTGAAGTCTGAAGAAACAAGACATATTGGCAATTTAACAATTTATTCATTTAATAAACAGGAGCCTCAGTAGCGTGTGGAAGAACCATACACAGCCACAACAGCCTGGCACCTCCTCCTCCTCATGCTGGTCACCAGCCTGGTCACACACTGTTGTGGGATGGCATCCCATTCTTCAACCAGCATTTGTCGCAAGTCAGCCAACGTGGTTGTGTTGGTCACTCTGGCACGAACAGCACGCCCAAGCTGATCCCACAAGTGATCAATGGGGTTGAGGTCAGGACTGCTGGCAGGCCATTCCATCCTCTCCACTCCCAAATTCTGGAGGTAGTCTCTGAGAAACCCTGCTCTGTGGCGGCGAGCATTGTCATCTTGGAGGATAGAGTTCGGTCCCAGACTGTGGAGATATGGGATTGCCACTGGTTGCAGAATCTCATCTCGATATCTCTCTGTATTGAGATTGCCTCCAATGATGACAAGCCTCGTTTTTCCAGTGACACCTACTGACCACTGTAGCAGGGCCCATGTTCACAGATGCTGCCAATCAGGTGCCAATCAGGCACCTGATCGTCAGCACCTGGGGGTACCAGAAGCTCAAAACAAGAGTCAATAGCAACAGCAGAATAAGCTGTTTGGCATTGGCAGAGAAGATTTGGCAAATTTTTCATGGGCGCAACCCATGTACTCAGCTCTGCTGCTCATCCCACAAATGCATGTTCCTTACAAATGTGGCACCATTTAAAAGGGAAATAAACAGGCTTTCCAACGGTATAAGATTTATTGCCAAGAAGCATTGTTACAACAAAGAAATAAACTACCAAACACAAATTTCCTTACTTTTTGTGCTATGTTTAGATCCCCCCTCAATCTTCTAAATTCCAACGAGCTTTGGAGTGCGGGAGGAAACCGGAGCACCCGGAAAAAACCCGCGCAGGTCACGGGGAGAACGTGCAAACTCCGTGCAGACAGCGCCCGCAGTCGGGATGGAACCCGGGTCTCTGGTGCCGTGAGGCAGCAGCTCTACCTGCTGCGCCACCGAGCATCAGCTCACATCGTGGGTCTGACTTCGATCAAGAAACGTATCATTTTTTAAATTCTCATCCTTGTTTTCAAACCTTCCCATCGCCCATCCCAGGATAACTCTTCCCTTTCACGAACAGGAGTGAGTGGGTTAACCTGTGATGAGCGTTTGTGGGCACTGGGCCTGTACTCACTGGAGTTTAGAAGGATGAGGGGGGACCTCATTGAAACATACAGAATAGTGAGCGGCCTGGATAGAGTGGATGTGGAGAGGATGTTTCCACTAGTGGAAGAGTCTAGGACCAGAGGGCACAGCCTCAGAATTAAAGGACGTTCTTTTTGGAAGGAGATGAGGAGGAACCTATTTAGTCAGAGGGTGGTGAATCTGTGGGATTCATTGCCACAGACGGCTGTGGAGGCCACAAGTCAGTGGATATTTTTAAGGCAGAGATAGATAGATTCTTGATCAGTGCGGGTGTCAGGGGTTACGGGGAGAAGGGAGGAGAATGGGGTTAGGAGGGAGAGATAGATCAGCCGTGATTGAATGGTGGAGTAGACTTGATGGGCCGAATGGCCTAATTCTGCCCCTATCACTTACGACTTATGACTTAAGAACACAGGTATCACCAAACCCTGTACACCATTCCTGTCCATGTACCTGTCCAAATGTCTTTTAAATGTAATGTAGAAAGGAACTGCAGATGCTGGTTTATACCGAAGATAGGCACAAAGTGCTGGAGTAACAGCAGGTCAGGCAGCATCTCTGGAGAACATGAAGAAGGGTCCCAACTCAAAAAGTACCCGAACCATGTTCTCCAAAGATGCCAGGCTTTAAGCTAGGGTACTGTCCGATTCACCTCTACCCCATTGCGGACATGGGCGGCACGGTGGCACAGCGGTAGAGTTGCTGCTTTACAGCGAATGCAGTGCCGGAGACTCAGGTTCGATCCTGACTATGGGTGCTGCACTGTAAGGAGTTTGTACGGTCTCCCCGTGACCTGCGTGGGTTTTCTCCGAGATCTTCGGTTTCCTCCCACACTCCAAAGACGTACCGGTATGTAGGTTAATTGGCTGGGTAAATGTAAAAATTGTCCCTAGTGGGTGTGGGTTAGTGTTAATGTGCGGGGATCGCTGGTCGGCACGGACTTGGTGGGCCGAAAAGGCCTGTTTCCGGCTGTATATATATGATATATGATATGATATGACATTGGACTTTGTCTGTGGAACTGATGCGCTACGATGCTGAGAACTATATTCTACACTCTGTATCTTCCCCTTTGCTCCACATATTGCACTGGAGTTTGACTTGATTGTATTCAAAAGAGAGCTAGATAGAGCTCTTAAGGATAGCGGAGTCAGGGGGTATGGGGAGAAGGCAGGAACGGGGTACTGATTGAGAATGATCAGCCATGATCACATTGAATGGTGGTGCTGGCTCGAAGGGCCGAATGGCCTCCTCCTGCACCTATTGTCTATTGTCTATTGTCTATTTATGGATAGTATTAATTCACAAAATGCTGGAGTAACTCAGCAGGTCAGGCAGCATCTCAGGAGAGAAGGAATGGGCGACGTTTCGGGTCGAGACCCTTCTTCAGACTGAAGAAGGGTCTTGACCTGAAACGTCGCCCATTCCTTCTCTCCTGAGTTGCTGCCTGACCTGCTGAGTTACCCCAGCATTTTGTGAATAAATACCTTCGATTTGTACCAGCATCTGCAGTTATTTTCTTATGGATAGTATTATGTAATCTGATTTGATAGAATGCAAAGCAAAGCTTTTCACTGTACCTTGGTAAACGTGACAATAATAAAACTAAATCTAAATTATGTAATAATTAAATAATGAACCTTATCCTCGATTAAATAATAATGAACCTAAACCTAGATTAGTTTAAAAGAAGGGGTCCTGACCTGAAACTTCGTCTATCCATGTCATAGAGTGACACAGCGTGGAAACAGGCCCTTTGGCCCAACATGCCCACACCGGCCATCAAGTCCCATCTACACTCGTCCCACCTGCCTGTGTTTGTCCCATATCTCCCTAAACCCGTCCAATCCAGTACCAGTCTAAATGTTTTATAAAAGTTGTGATTGTGCCTGGATTACTTTAAAAGTAGGGATAGGACACGAAACGTCACCTATCCATGTTCTCCACAGATGCAGCCTGACCCGCTGAGTTACTCCAGCACTCTGTGTCTTTTTCTGTAAACTAGCATCTGTAGTTCCTCTCTTCTACATTAGTTTAAATTGGCATCATGATCAAGAGTCAAGGGTGTTTTATTGTCATATGTTCCATAACAAAACAATAATATTCTTACTTGCAGCAGCACAATAGACAATAGATAATAGCTGCAGGAGGAGGCCATTCGGCCCTTCGAGCCAGCACCGCTATTCAATGTGATCATGGCCGATCATTCTCAATCAGTACCCCGTTCCTGCCTTCTCCCCATACCCCCTGACTCCGCTATCCTTAAGAGCTCCATCTAGCTCTCTCTTGAATGCATTCAGAGAATTGGCCTCCACTGCCTTCTGAGGCAGAGAATTCCACAGATTCATAACTCTCTGACTGAAAAAGTTTTTCCTCATCTCAGTTCTAAATGGCCGACCCCTTATTCTTAAACTGTGGCCCCTGGTTCTGGACTCCCCCAACATTGGGGAACATGTTTCCTGCCTCTAACGTGTCCAACCCCTTAATAATCTTATACGTTTCGATAAGATCTCCTCTCATCCTTCTAAATTCCAGTGTATACAAGCCTAGTCGCTCCAGTCTTTCAACATATGACAGTCCCGCAATTCCGGGAATTAACCTAGTAAACCTACGCTGCACGCCCTCAATAGCAAGAATATCCTTCCTCAAATTTGGAGACCAAAACTGCACACAGTACTCCAGGTGCGGTCTCACTAGGGCCCTGTACAACTGCAGAAGGACCTCTTTGCTTCTAGGTATGTAAACATAGTACTCTGTAAGCACCACATATAGAAATGTTTAGTTTATTTATTGTCATGTATCGACTATATATATATATATAGAAGGTATTTATTCACAAAATGCTGGAGTAACTCAGCAGGTCAGGCAGCATCTCGGGAGAGAAGGAATGGGTGATGTTTCGGGTCGAGACCCTTTTTCAGACTGAAGGGTCTCGACCCGAAACGTCACCCATTCCTTCTCTCCTGAGATGCTGCCTGACCCGCTGAGTTACTCCAGCATTTTGTGAATAAATACCTTCGATTTGTACCAGCATCTGCAGTTATTTTCTTATATATATATATATATATATATATATAAATAGATAGATATGTGGTATAAGAAAATAACTGCAGATGCTGGTACAAATCGATTTATTCACAAAATGCTGATATGTGTGATATGTGTGTGTATAGATAGATATATATATAGATAGATATGTGTGTGTGTCTGTATTTATGTACATATGTGCATGTACATATATATCTAACGTGTCCAACCCTTTAATAATCTTATATGTTTCGATAAGATCCCCTCTCAACCTTCTAAATTCCAGTTCCAATACTAAGTTCCTTCCCCATTGATTGTGAGAGCCATCTTGCATTTGTGTAGCGCCTGGAGACATTGCCCTACACAGCACAGCTGGTGAAGTGTGAGCATGTAAGCCACAGTTTAATTTAAGCAGCATTCAGGCACGAGGTGTAAAGTCAAACCCGCACGTCACTACGTTCAGTTCAGTTCAGTTTGGAGTTTAGTTAAGAGATACAGCGCGGAAACAGGCCCTTCGGCCCACCGGGTCCGCACCGCCCAGCGATCCCCGCACACTAACACTATCCTACACACACACTAGGGACGATTTACATTTATAACGAGCTAATTAACCTACAAACCTGCACAGTGCATCTTTGGAGTGTGGGAGAAAAGTGAAGATCTCGGAGAAAACCCACGCAGGTCACGGGGAGAACGTGCAAACTCCGCACAGACAGCACCCGTAGTCGGGATGGAACCCGGGTCTCCGGCGCTGTGAGGCAGCAGCTCTACCCGCTGCGTTACTCCAAAGGGGTTAGGAGGGCGATTAAAAGATAATCGAGAGTGAATGAGATGTTATTTACTTATTTAGTTATGTTTGTTTTTAGCTTTCAGCGCGCTGAAGGGAGGTGTGAAATAACGACCCAGCGTGTTGTCTGTGGAGAAATGAACAGGCACAGCGTCACTCGAATACACACCGATCAGCCAAAAACATTATGACCTGACGAGCCAAAACATTATGCCCACCTGCCCAATATGCTGTTGGCCCTCCGTGTGCAGCCCCATACGCAGCAGGGTGCGATGCACTGTGTATTGTGACACATTCCTCCCGTGACCACCATTAACATTTTCTGTGACTTGTGCCACAGTCGACCTTCTGTCGGTTCGGACCAGACGGGATAGCCTTCGTTGCCCTCGCGCATCGATGAGCCTTGGGCGCCCAACACCCTGCCTGTCGCCGGTTTGTGGTTTGTCCCTCCTCGGACCACTGTCGGTCGGTACTCACCACTGCTGACCGGGAGCACCCCACAAGCCTTGCCGTTTCACAGATGCTCTGACCCAGTCGTCTGGCCATAACAATTTGACCCTTGTCAAAGTCGCTCAGGTCTTTACTCCTGCCCATTTCTCCTGCATCCAACACGTCAACTTCAAGAACTGACTGTTCACTTGCTGCCTAATATATCCCACCCCTTGACAGGTGCCATTGTAACAAGGTAATCAATGTGATTCACTTCACCTGTCAGTGGTCATAATGTTTTTGCTGATCGGTGTGTAATGGAGGCACAAGAAATGGAGATACAATATTCTCCTTTGTTCTTTGGGGTTTTAATGGTTAATTATCAATAATTAGACTTCCGTTTATGTTGCTGTTCAGATGGCTGTAGAGACTGCTCAGGATTTCATTAGCCTCTTGATCTGTAAACTCTAATATGTTGTGTAATTAGAACTGGAAATTAAAACAAGGTCCCCTGTAGATTTACAACATTTTGAACAAGGTTCTTTATAAAATATTAACGTCTCTTCAGTAATGGTTTAGGTGAGCAGAATCGTTCCTTCCCCAGAGCATCAGGCAAGTTTAGTTTAGAGATACAACGCGGAAACAGGCCCTTCGGCCCACCGGGTCCGCGCCGCCCAGCGATCCCCACTCACTAACACTATCCTACACACACCAGGGACAATTTTTACGTTTATTCCAAGCAAATTAACCTACAAACCTGCACGTCTTTGGAGTGTGGGAGGAAACCGAAGATCTCGGAGAAAACCGCACGCAGGTCACGGGGAGAACGTACAAACCCCGTACAGACGGCGCCCGTAGTCGGGATGGAACCCGGGTCTCCGGCGCTGCATTCGCTGTAAGGCGGCAACTCTACCGCTGCGCCACCGTGACCGTGATACAGCTCCATCCAAGACCACGAGAAATCGCAGAGTATTGTGGACACAGCCCAGACCATCACACAAACCAACCTCCCTCCCACCGACTCCATCTACACCTCACGCTGCCTCAGCAAGGCCAGCAGCATAATCAAGGACCAGTCTCACCCCGGCCACTCCCTCTTCTCCCCTCTCCCATCGGGCAAGAGGTACAGAAGTCTGAAAACGCACACCTCCAGATTCAGGGACAGTTTCTTCCCGGCTGTTATCAGGCAACTGAACCATCCCACCACAACCAGAGAGCAGTGCTGAACTACTATCTACCTCATTGGTGACCCTCGGACTATCCTTGATCGGACTTTGCTGGCTTTACCTTGCACTGAACGTTATTCCCTTATCCTGTATCTGTACACTGTAAACGGCTCGATTGTAATCGTGTGTTGTCTTTCCGCTGACTGGTTAGCGCGCAACAAAAGCTTTTCACTGTACCTCGGTACACGGGACAATAATAATAAACCTAAATCTGGAAGATGAGTGAGTTTAGTTTATTGTCACGTGTACCGAGGTGCAGTGAAAAGCTTTTGTTGCGTGCTAACCAGTCAGCGGAAAGACAATACACGATTACAATCGAGTGTACAGATACATACAGATGTGACTTTACGTTAAATCATTGGTGAGGCCGCACTTGGAGTATTGTGAAGGCGCTAGGAACTGCAGATGCATGTTAACAAAAAAAAGAGACACAAAGTGCTGGAGTAACTCGGCGGGTCAGGCAGCATCTGTGGAGAACATGGATAGGTGATGTTTCACAGAGTGCTGGAGTAACTCAGCGGGTCGGGCAGCATCTGTGGAGAACATGGATAGGTGACGTTTCGGGTTGGGACCATCCTTCAGCCTGAGGAAAGTTTCCGACCTGAAACGTCAGTCCGTTTGGTAAACCAAAACTGCACACAATGGAATGTTGGCCTTCATAACAAGAGGAGTTGAGTATAGGAGCAAAGAGGTCCTTCTGCAGTTGTACAGGGCTCTAGTGAGACCGCACCTGGAGTACTGTGTGCAGTTTTGGTCTCCAAATTTGAGGAAGGATATTCTTGCTATTGAGGGCGTGCAGCGTAGGTTTACTAGGTTAATTCCCGGAATGGCGGGACTGTCGTATGTTGAAAGACTGGAGCGACTAGGCTTGTATACACTGGAATTTAGAAGGATGAGAGGGGATCTTATCGAAACGTATAAGATTATTAAGGGGTTGGACACGTTAGAGGCAGGAAACATGTTCCCAATGTTGGGGGAGTCCAGAACAAGGGGCCACAGTTTAAGAATAAGGGGTAGGCCATTTAGAACTGAGATGAGGAAAAACTTTTTCAGTCAGAGAGTTGTGAATCTGTGGAATTCTCTGCCTCAGAAGGCAGTGGAGGCCAATTCTCTGAATGCATTCAAGAGAGAGCTAGATAGAGCTCTTAAGGATAGCGGAGTCAGGGGGTATGGGGAGAAGGCAGGAACGGTGTACTGATTGAGAATGATCAGCCATGATCACATTGAATGGCGGTGCTGGCTCAAAGGGCCGAATGGCATCCTCCTGCACCTATTGTCTGTTGTCACAATATTTCACTGTACCTCAGTACACGTGACAATAAACTAAACTGAGCTGAACTCTTCGGGGTCTGTCTGCCATCTTGGGTCAATCTCTGGGACTGATGGAGTCAATAAAGGATTGTCACAGCTCAGCTGTGAGCACTAGGTGTTAATAATGCAAATTATTAGACATTCAGAGTCATCAATGCAGTCGCTGGTAATTAATGGTTTTCTGTGAGTTTGCAGTCAATACATTGGCTGAAAAGAAAATGAGTCTTTCATTTTTAACAGCGTAGGATAAATCAATCGCAGAGCGGAAATGTAGGAAGATTAGTGGCCTTTCTAGCTGTGTACCGGGAGAGTCTAAGACTAGAGGGCACAGCCTCAGAATAAAAGGACGTACCGTTAGAATGGAGACGAGGAGGGATTTCTTGAGTCAATTTGGAAGGATGAGGGGGGGCCTCATTGAAACTTACCGAATAGTGAGCGGCCTGGATAGAGTGGATGTGGATAGGATATTTCCACTAGTAGGAGAGTCTAGGACCAGAGGGCACAGCCTCAGAATTAAAGGATGCAATTTTAGCAGCATGAGGAGGAATTTCTTTAGTCAGAGGGTGGAGAATCTGTGGGATTCATTGCCACAGACGGCTGTGGAGGCCAAATCAATGGATATTATTCTTGATAAGTGCGGGTGTCAGGAGTCATGGGGAGAAGGCAGGAGAATGGGGTTAGGAGGGAGAGATAGATCAGCCATGATTGAATGGCGGAGTAGACTCGATGGGATCTAATTCTGCTCCTAGAACTTATGAGCAAAGTAACTTTTCGGGTCAGACACAGAGTGCTGGAGTAACTCAGCGGGTCAGGCAGCATCTGTGGAGAACATGGATAGGTGACATTTCACAGAGTGCTGGAGTAACTCAGCAGGTCAGGCAGCATCTGCGGAGAACATGGATAGGTGACGTTTCACAGAGTGCTGGAGTAACTCAGCGGGTCAGGCAGCATCTGCGGAGAACATGGATAGGTGACGTGTCGGGTCTGGTCCCTTCTTAAGACTGATGAAGAGTCTTGTGATGAAGAGAATGTTGTGTGTTCCTCTCCCCATGGATGCCGCCTGGTCTTCGGCTTGTTGTCTGGTTATATTGATAAAGATATCTTGAATCTTGAATCTTGAATCTTGAATCTTGAATTTCAGGTTTGTAGCATCTGCAGGTGTTTGACTTTCCAGTGTGGGAGGGCGATTTATCCGGGTGCTCAAAGTCAAGGCACGTCCTCTCAGAGGCAAGGCAAGAGGGTCTATCTTCACAGCAGACATGTTGGTGACCAGAGGACATAGTTTAAAGAACAAGGGGCAAGGGGCAAGGGGGGGGAGATATTTTTTTTCACCCCAGCTATGTTAATCTGAATGCACTGCCTCATGAGAGTGGTGGAAGCCGAGGAAGATATGATGGATTTGTGGAGAGCCTTGGGTGAAGATACTTCAGGAGAGAGGCACAAGTGGAAGTCTAACAAGGGCAGGACCGACACAGTGAATGGTCAGCCCATGGGCAGGACCACAGTGAATGGTAGGCCTCTGGGTAGTGTTGTAGAGCAGAGGGATCTAGGAGTACAGGTGCATGGTTCCTTGAAGGTCGAGTCGCAGGTA
>NC_135964.1:53291142-53308642 GCF_053455715.1 Rhinoraja longicauda | reverse complement strand
TCGCGCATCGATGAGCCTTGGGCGCCCAACACCCTACCTGTCGCCGGTTTGTGGTTTGTCCCTCCTCGGACCACTGTCGGTCGGTACTCACCACTGCTGACCGGGAGCACCCAACAAGCCTTGCCGTTTCACAGATGCTCTGACCCAGTCGTCTGGCCAGAACAATTTGGCCCCTTGTCAAAGTCGCTCAGGTCTTTACTCCTGCCCATTTCTCCTGCATCCAACGTGTCAACTTCAAGAATTGACTGTTCACTTGCTGCCTAATATATCCCACCCCTCGACAGGTGCCATTGTAACAAGATAACCAATGTTATTCACTTCACCTGTCAGTGGTCGTAATGTTTGGCTGATCGGTGTATTTTGTCACTCTCAACCCCATTTCCCTGCCTTCCCGTAACCCCTGTCACTTGCACTAATCAAGAATCTGTCTAATTAAGAATAAGGGGTCGGCCATTTAGAACGGAGATGAGGAAAGACTTTTCCAGTCAGAGAGTTGTGAATCTGTGGAATTCTCTGCCTCAGAAGGCAGTGGAGGCCAATTCTCTGAATGCATTCAAGAGAGAGCTAGATAGAGCTCTTAAGGATAGCGGAGTCAGGGAGTATGGGAGAAGGCAGGAACGGGGTACTGATTGAGAATGATCAGCCATGATCAGATTGAATCGTGGTGCTGGCTCGAAGGGCCGAATGGCCTCCTCCTGCACCTATTGTCTATTGTCTATTGTTAACGTGCTCCTTAAGAATATCCACTGACTTGTGGCCTCCACAGCCGTCTGTGGCAATGAATTCCACAGATTCACCGCCCTCTGGCTATGCATATTCCTTCTCATCATTCTAAAGGAGCGCCCTTTAATTCTGAGGCTGTGCCCTCTGGTCCTAGACTCTCCCACTAGTGGAAACATCCTCTCCACATCCACTCTGTCCAGGGCCTTGGGACTCGTGAAGCTTCCTGGGATCTGGAGCAAGACAAAACCACTAGCAAATCTCAGCTAGTCGGGGCGGCAGCAACAGAGGCAAAGGGATTGGTGACGTTTTACATCATTGGGTCATAAGGGATAGGAGTAGAAATAGGCCATTCGGCCCATCAAGTCTACTCTGCCATTCAATCATGGCTGTTCTATCTCTCCCTCCTAACCCCATTCTCCTGTCTTCTCCCCATAACCCCTGACACATCAGGACTTCCTCCCTGAGTTTCTCTAAGTAATTAGCCCATGCTTGAAAGTGCACGCCTCCAGACTCAGGAACAGTTTCTTCCCCTCTGTTATCAGGCTTCTGAATGGTCCTTCCATAAGCTAGGGTGCTGTCCGATTCACCTCTACCCCATTGCGGACATTGGACTTTGTCTGTGGAACTGATGCGCTACAATGCTGAGAACTGTATTCTGCACTCTGTATCTTCCCCTTTGCTTAGGGGTTGCCAACTTCCTCACTCCCAAATAAGGGACAAGGTGACGTCAGGCCCCGCGCCCCATGTGACCTCACCCGGCCAACGGCCACGTGCTCCCGCTCCACCAATGGCGGCCGCCCGGGCTGGGAGGCGGGTTGCTACGCAACCTCCATTAGGCGGCACCCGGGCCTCCGGGCCTACACTGTCCGGGCCTACAGTGTCCTACACTGTCCGGGCCTACAGTGTCCTACACTGTCCAGGCTACAGTGTCCGGGCCTACAGTGTCCGGGCCTACAGTGTTCGGGCCTACAGTGTCCGGGCCTACAGTGTCCGGGCCTACACTGTCCGGGCCGACACTGCCCGGGCCTACAGTGTCCGGGCCTACAGTGTTCCACACTGTCCGGGCCTACAGTGTCCTACACTGTCCAGGCTACAGTGTCCGGGCCTACAGTGTCCGGGCCTACAGTGTTCGGGCCTACAGTGTCCGGGCCTACAGTGTCCGGGCCTACAGTGTCCGGGCCGACACTGCCCGGGCCTACAGTGTCCGGGCCTACAGTGTCCGGGCCTAATCCTGGATGGGGATTGTAATATAATTGTATAATAATTTCAATTGGTATATTTGTTTGTACAGTATTCTGGCGGTGGGTTCTGTTTTGGTTTTCTTGTATTGTATATATAATTTTAATATTTGAATAAATATTTTTGTTTTAAAAGAAAAAAAAACAGTGTCCGGGCCTACACTGTCCGGGCCTACAGTATCCGGGCCTACAGTGACCGGGCCTACAGTGTCTGGGCCTACACTGTCCGGGCCTACAGTGTCCAGTCCTACAGTGTCCAGGTCTACAGTGTCCAGGTCTACAGTGTCCGGGCCTGCACTGTCCGGGCCTACACTGTCCGGGCCTACAGTGTCCAGTCCTACAGTGTCCAGGTCTACAGTGTCCAGGTCTACAGTGTCCGGGCCTACAGTGTCCGGGCCTACAGCACCATCCGGGCCTAATACGGGACAAGGGCGGTCTCGTACAGGACAAACCAATTCAGCCCAAACTACAGGATGTCCAGGCTAATACGGGACAGTTGGCGACCCTTACCTTTGCTCCAGCTGTTGTACTTGAGTCTGACCTGATTGTATTTATGTATGGCATTATCTGATCTGTTTGGGTAGCATGCAAAACAAAGCTTTTCACTGTACCTCGGTACACGTGACAATAATAAAGCTGAACCTAAACTGGTGGTGGGAGAGCTGAAGGGGGATTTTGGGTTCCTCTCCCTCACACGCCACTACAAGGCTCCACAATCCAAATCATTCTAACCACAATTTGTCACGGATAATTGGATTTCATTTCCTGTACACTCTGATCTGCCTTCCTCTTTGCAGGTAGCAGATGGAGTCTCACTGCACAGTATATCTTTAAAAAAAATGTTCAATTACCAAGTGGCAATGTAAATTATCTGTAACTTCGCCACTGCTTACTAACTCCAAATACACTGATAGCTTCCTGTGAGGACTGGGTACGTGTGTGCGTGCGTACGTGTGCCTACAGTGACTGTGGCTTTCAACTGGCAGCACTCTCAGCGACGATCCATCGTATGTTGAAAGACTGGAGCGACTAGGCTTGTATACACTGGAATTTAGAAGCATGAGAGGGGATCTTATCGAAACGTATAAGAATATTAAGGGGTTGGACACGTTAGATGCAGGAAAAATGTTCCCAATGTTGGGGGAGTCCAGAACCAGGGGCCACACACTCTAAGAATAAAGTGGAGGCCATTTAAAACTGAGATGAGGAAAAACCTTTTCAGTCAGAGAGTTGTGAATCTGTGGAATTCTCTGCCTCAGAAGGCAGTGGAGGCCAATTCTCTGAATGCATTCAAGAGAGAGCTGGATAGAGCTCTTAAGGGTAGCGGAGTCAGGGGGTATGGGGAGAAGGCAGGAACGGGGTACTGATTGAGAATGATCAGCCATGATCACATTGAATGGCGGTGCTGGCTCGAAGGGCCGAATGGCCTCCTCCTGCACCTATTGTCTATTGTCTATTAACACTGTGTTTCCCTGTGTGGGAAGCAACAGCAGATGCTGGTTTTTATACCGAAGGTAGACACAAAGTGCTGGAGTAATTTGGGTGAGGGGGGATTGAAGGCTTTGTGGCCAGGTTTGCCTGGTAGAAACATAGAAACATAGACAATAGGTGCAGGAGGAGGCCATTCGGCCCTTCGAGCCAGCACCGCCATTCATTGTGATCACGGCTGATCATCCACAATCAATAACCCGTGCCTGCCTTCTCCCCATATCCCTTGATTCCACTAGCCCCTAGAGCTCCATCTAACTCTCTTTTAAATCCATCCAGTGAATTGGCCTCCACTGCCCTCTGTGGCAGAGAATTTCACAAATTCACAACTCTCTGGGTGAAAAAGTTTTTTCTCACCTCAGTTTTAAATGGCCTCCCCTTTATTCTTAGACCGTGTGGCCCCTGGTTCTGGACTCCCCCAACATTAGGAACATTTTTCCTGCATCTAGCTTGTCCAGTCCTTTTATAATTTTATATGTTTCGAAAAATCCCCTCTCATCCTTCTAAATTCCAGTGAATACAAGCCCAGTCTTTCCAATCTTTCCTCAAATGAAGGTCCCAGATAGAACATAGACAATAGCTGCAGGAGGAGGCCATTCGGCCCTTCGAGCCAGCACCACCATTCAATGTGATCATGGCTGATCATTCTCAATCAGTACCCCGTTCCTGCCTTCTCCCCATACCCCCTGACTCCGCTATCCTTAAGAGCTCTATCTAGCTCTCTCTTGAATGATACGAAAGTAGGTGGAGAGAGGGGCAGGTGGTGTAGAGAAAGCAGGGACTCTGCAGAAGGACTTGGACAGGTTGGGAGAGTGGGCAGAGAAGTGGCAGATGCAATATAGTGCAGCAAAGTGTGGAGTCGTGCATTTTGGTCGTAGGACTAAAGGCGTAGTCTATTTTCTAAATGGGGAGAGAATCCATAAATCGGAGGTGACTTGGGAGAGCTGGTACAGGATTCCCAAAAAGTTATTTTGTAAGTCGAATGGGAAGTAAAGCAAACGCAATACTGGCATTTATTTCAAGAGGACGAGAACACAAAAACAGGGAAGAAATGCTGAGGCTGTATAAGGCGCTGGTCAGGCCACATTTGGAGTAACTGTGAGCAGTTTTGGGCCCCGTATCTGAGGAAGGATGTGCTGGATCTGGAGAGGGTCCAGAGGAGGTTTATAAGAACGATCCCAGGAATGAGTGGGTTAACCTATGATGAGCGTTTGTGGGCACTGGGCCTGTACTCGCTGGGGTTTAGAAGGATGAGGGGGGACCTCATTGAAACGTACAGAATGATGACAGGCCTGGATAGAGTGGATGTGGAGAGGATGTTTCCACTAGTGGGAGAGTCTAGGACCAGAGGGCACAGCCTCACAATTAATGGACGTTCCTTTAGGAAGGAGGTAAGGAGGAATTTCGCAGACGGCTGTGGAAGCCACAAGTCATTGGATATTTTTAAGGCAGAGATAGATAGATTCCTGTCAAGGGTTATGGGGAGAAGGCAGGAGAATGGGGTTAGGAGGGAGAGAGAGATCAGCCATGATTTTGCGGCCCCTCGGCGGCCTAGGCGGAACGTTCCGGTACCGTTGGGCTCCTCTTGGAGGCCCTGACCTCTGTTGATCCAGCAAACGGGATAATCCAGAAAGACACTGGAATCGAGGGTGCCGAAAAATCGATATTGGCCCTGAACAAAAGGTACAGAAGTATGAAAACGCACGCCTCCAGATTCAGGGACAGTTTCTTCCCGGCTGTTATCAGGCAACTGAACCATCCCACCACAACCAGAGAGCAGTGCTGAACTACTATCTACCTCATTGGTGACCCTCGAACTATCCTTGATTGGACTTTGCTGGCTTTACCTTGCACTGAACGTCATTCCCTTACCCTGTATCTGTACACTGTGGACGGCTCGATTGTAATCAGGTGTTGTCTTTCCGTTGACTGGTTGGCACGCAACAAAAGCATTTCACTGTACCTCGGTACACGGGACAATGAACTGAACTGAAACTGAAAGAGGGAGACTGGAATGTGTAGGAAGGAAGTAGGTAGGTGGGTGTATGGAACGAGCTGCCAGAGGAGGCAGTTGAGGCTGGGACTATCCCAACGCTTAAGAAACAGGTAGACAGGTACATGGATAGGACAGGTTTGGAGGGATATTGGCCAAATGCGGGCAGGTGGGACTAGTGTAGCTGGGACATGTTAGCCGGTGTGGGCGAGTTGGGTTGAAGGGCCTGTTTTCACTCTGTATCACTCCATGACTCATAGAAACATAGAAAATAGGTGCAGGAGGAGGCCATTCGGCCCTTCGAGCCAGCACCGCCATTCATTGTTGTCATGGCTGATCATCCACAATCAGTAACCCGTGCCTGCCTTCTCCCCATATCCCTTGATTCCACTAGCCCCTAGAGCTCTATCTAACTCTCTCTTACATCCATCCAGTGATTTGGCCACCACTGCCCTCTGTGGCAGAGAATCCCACAAATTCACAACTCTCTGGGTGAAAAAGTTCCTTCTCACCTATTTTAAATGGCCTCACCTTTATTCTAAGACGGTGGCCCCTGGTTCTGGACTCCCCCAACATTGGGAACATTTTTTCCTGCATCTAGCTTGTCCAGTCCTTTTATAATTTTATATGTTTCTTTCAGATCCCCTCTTATCCTTCTAAACTCCAGTGAATACAAGCCCAGTCTTTTCAATCTTTCCGCATATGACAGTCCCGCCATCCCAGGGATCAATCTCGTGAACCTACGCTGCACTGCCTCAATTACAAGGATGTCCTTCCTCAAATTAGGAGACCAAAACTGTACACAATACTCCAGTTGTGGTCTTACCAGGGCCCTGTACAACTGCAGAAGGAACCTCTTTACACCTGTGCTGAAATCCTCTCGTTTTGAAGGCCAACATGCCATTAGCTTTCTTCACTGCCTGCTGTACCTGCACGCCAACTTTCAGTGACTGGTGTACAAGGACACCCAGGTCTCGCTGCACTTCACCCTTGCCTAACCTGACACCATTGAGATAATAATCTGCCTCCTTGTTTTTGCCGCCAAAGTGGAACTTTCTGGAACTGCAGATGCTGGTTTAAACCGCAGATAGACACAGAAATGCTGGAGTTGTTGTTCCTTGCGACACATTTCTCTCTGCTGAGTCTGAAGAAGGGTCCCGACCCGAAACGCCGACCCGATCCTTCTCTCCGGAGATGCTGCCTGACCCGCTGAGTTCATCCAGCTTTTTGTGTCTGCTGTATCTTGAAGAGGGGACTGGAAGCAGAATAAACAGAAGGGAATTGCAGTGTGCTGTGTTAGCTGAGCGGTGGCCGGGAGATTGTGGACAGGAATGGAGGGAATAACTCGGGATTCCTTGGTTCCATGGGGATAGAACAACCCCACTCGTGACCATCGTAAAATCTGGCAGAGGATTCTATTTACAAGATGTAATAAAGCTGTCGGGAGGACAATTTATTGTGGTGTTTGCCCTGGAAACTAAATCTTTCATCAAGGGCAGTCTAATAACCTGTCCAGTTCATTTGAATATTAGGGCTGATAGATTTTTTTTGACAGCGGAGAATCTCAAGGTGAGATCTTGACTTCTGAGAAGGAGATTGGGGAAAATGAGAAATTAGTAATTAGTGTAAGAAAATAACTGCAGATGCTGGTACAAATCAAAGGTATTTATTTCACAAAATGCTGGAGTAACTCAGCGGGTCAGGCAATAGACAATAGACACGAGGTGCAGGAGGAGGCCATTCAGCCCTTCGAGCCAGCACCGCCATTCAATGTGATCATGACTGATCATTCTCAATCAGTACCCCGTTCCTGCCTTCTCCCCATACCCCCTGACTCCGCTATCCTTAAGAGCTCTATCTAGCTCTATCTTGAATGCATTCAGAGAATTGGCCTTCACTGCCTTCGGAGGCAGAGAATTCCACAGATTCACAACTCTCTGGCTGAAAAAGTGTTTCCTCATCTCCGTTCTAAATGGCCTACCGCTTATTCTTAAACTGTGGCCCCTTGTTCTGGACTCCCCCAACATTGGGAACATGTTTCCTGCCTCTAACGTGTCCAACCCCTTAATAATCTTATATGTTTCGATAAGATCTCCTCTCATCCTTCTCAGGCAGCATCTCAGGAGAGAAGGAATTGGTGACGTTTCGGGTCGAGAATAATGAGTAATTATTAACATGTTTAAACCACAGTATAATGTATTATTCTTAATGTTTTCATGTTTTATGTTTTATTCTTAATTGTTCACTGTATGTTTGTGTTGCTACTTGTGAGCGGAGCACTAAAGCACATTCCTTGTTCATGCAATACTTGGCTAATAACATTTATTCAATTCAATTCAATTAAATTAATTAAAATGTACATTTATCGTCTGTACACAGTGGGCTCAGATCCGAAACAGGAGGGGATTGTGCGAGGGGATTGAGTTCAGGGGTCCAAATTCAACGTCGTGTCAATAGACTGCTTCTTAAATAAGCCTTTAATTCAATGAGCACGTTTTAGTTTGGAGAATCGGCATGGAAACAGGCCCTTCGGCCCACCGAGTCCGCGCCGCCCAGCGATCACCGCACACTAACACTATCCTACACACACTAGGGACCATTTTTACATTTGCACAGCCAATTAACCTACAAACCTGCACGTCTTTGGAGTGTGGGAGGAAACCGAAGATCTCGGAGAAAACCCACGCGGGTCACGGCGAGAACGTACAAACTCCGTACAGACGGCGCCCGTAGTCGGGATCGAACCCGAGTCTCCGGCGCTGCATTCGCTGTAAGGCGGCAACTCTACCGCTGCGCCACCGTGCCGCAAATTCTATGGACTCTCAGGTGGTTTATGAGTCCAATCCTGGCTTTGAAAGTTCTTTGGCATTCAGGGCGGGTAATTCCAGATGTCAGATCGGGCTTTGGTCGCTGCTGCCCCTCTTTCCGTTGACTTCTCTTTCCTTCTAAATTCCGAGCGCCCGCTGGCTTTGAAGATCGAGGTTCCTTTTTGGACGACGGTTGGCCAGAGTCTCCTGTCCTTGGGCATTGGTTTCTCTACGGATCGTTCACCTTGTCGTAAGGTACTGGCTCACAAGGAGTAAATGGGGATGGATGGATGCCCTGGGAGTTTGCCTGCTCTTAATTTGGGAAGTTTCTCCATGGTGGCAACATTGGAGAGCGTGCCGGATTTAACGAGGAGTTTCCTGGGTTTTGACTGTGGTTTATGTTGGGGAGTTTCCTGAATTTGTACATGGCCGCTTCCCACAATCGGATTGCTGCCGACCCCTGGGATTTTCTGGGATACAGGGCTGGGACAAGTCCAATGTCCCTTCACTGGTCTTTCACTTCAATCCTACTTTCACCTCTCTCCCTTATCCCTAACCAGTCTGTAGAAGGGTCTCGACCCGAAACGTCACCCATTCCTTCTCTCCAGAGATGCTGCCTGTCCCACTGAGTTACTCCAGCATTTGGTGTCTATTTTCCTGCACATCTCTCATTTGTTGGTTTATGATGTAGGAAAAAAACCTGCAGATGCAGACGAGGAAAATCTTTTTCAGTCAGAGAGTTGTGAATCTGTGGAACTCTCTGCCTCAGAAGGCAGTGGAGGCCAATTCTCTGAATGCATTCAAGAGAGAGTTAGATAGAGCTCTTAAGGATAGCGGAGTCAGGGGGTATGGGGAGAAGGCAGGAACGGGGTACTGATTGAGAATGATCAGCCATGATCGCATTGAATGGCGGTGCTGGCTCGAAGGGCCGAATGGCCTCCTCCTGCACCTATTGTCTATTTTCTATTGTCCACTCCGCCATTCAATCATGGCTGATCTATCTCTCCCTCCTAACCCCATTCTCCTGCCTTCTCCCCTTAGCCCCTGACACCCATACTAATCCAGAAGCATGCCTTGTAGTTGCTTCTGTATCGTCTGCTTGACAAGAACAGGCAGCAGAAAGAGTGACCGGGTGGGACAAGTCTCTGATTATGCTTTACTGAGGCAGGGTGAAGTGTAGATGGAGTCAGTGGTCGGGAGTCTGGTCTGTGTGATGGGCTGGGCTGCATCTACAACTCTCTGCAATTACTTGTGGTCTTGGGCAGAGTTTTTCCCAAACCAAGCTGTGATGCAGCCGAACAGGATGCTTTAGAGTGTAGGAAGAAAACTGTAGACGCTGGTTAAAAATCGAAGGTAGACACAAAATGCTGGAGTAACTCAGCGGGTCAGGCAGCATCTCGGGAGAGAGGGAATGGGTGACGTTTCGGGTCGAGACCCTTCTTCAGACTGATGTCAGGGGTGTGGGCGGGACAAAGATAGAATGTAGTCAGAGACAGGAAGACTAATGGGAGAACTGGGAAGGTCCTGGGCCTCCTCCATTGTCAGAGTGAGGCCCAGCGTAAATTGGAGGAACAGCACCTCATATTTCGCTTGGGCAGTTTACACCCCAGCGGTATGAACATTGACTTCTCTAACTTTAGATAGTCCCTGCTTTCCCTCTCTTTCTCCATCCCCTCTCCCTTCCCAGTTCTTCCACTGGACTTCCTGTCTCTGACGACATCCTATAGACAATAGACAATAGGTGCAGGAGAAGGCCATTCGGCCCTTCGAGCCAGCACCGCCATTCAATGTGATCATGGCTGATCATTCTCAATCAGTACCCCGTTCCTGCCTTCTCCCCATACCCCCTGACTCCGCTATCATTAAGAGCTTTATCTAGCTCTCTCTTGAATGTATTCAGAGAATTGGCCTCCACTACCTTCTGAGGCAGAGAATTCCACAGATTCACAACTCTCTGACTAAAAAAGTTTTTCCTCATCTCAGTTCTAAATGGCCTACCCCTTATTCTTAAACTGTGGCCCCTGGTTCTGGACTCCCCCAACATTGGGAACGTTTCCTGCCTCTAACGTGTCCAACCCCTTAATAATTTTATACGTTTCGATATTCATCCTTCTAAATTCCAATGTATACAAACCTAGTCGCTCCAGTCTTTCAACATATGACAGTCCCGCCATTCCGGGAATTAACCTAGTAAACCTACGCTGCACGCCATCAATAGCAAGAATATCCTTCCTCAAATTTGGAGACCAAAACTGCACACAGTACTCCAGGTGCGGTCTCACTAGGGCCCTGTACAACTGCAGAAGGACCTCTTTGCTCCTATACTCAACTCCTCTTGTTATGAAGGCCAACATTCCATTGGCTTACTTCACTGCCTGCTGTACCTGCATGCTTCCTTTCAGTGACTGATGCACTAGGACACCCAGATCACGTTGTACGTCCCCTTTTCCTAACTTGACACCATTCAGATAATAATCTGCCTTCCTATTCTTACCACCAAAGTGGATAACCTCACACTTATCCACATTAAACTGCATCTGCCATGCATCCGCCCACTCACACAACCTGTCCAAGTCACCCTGCAACCTCATAGCATCTTCCTCACAGTTCACACTGCCACCTAGCTTTGTATCATCGGCAAATTTGCTAATGGTACTTTTAATCCCTTCATCCAAGTCATTGATGTATATTGTAAATAGCTGCGGTCCCAGCACCGAGCCTTGCAGTACCCCACTAGTCACTGCCTGCCATTCTGAAAGGGACCCATTTATCCCCACTCTTTGCTTTCTGTCTGTCAACCAATTTTCTATCCATGTCAGTACCCTACCTCCAATACCATGTGCTCTAATTTTGCCCACCAATCTCCTATGTGGGACCTTGTCGAAGGCTTTCTGAAAGTCGAGGTACACCACATCCACCGGCTCTCCCCTGTCAATTTTCCTAGTTACATCCTCAAAAAATTCCAGTAGATTAGTCAAGCACGATTTCCCCTTCGTAAATCCATGCTGACTCGGAACGATCCTGTTACTGCTATCCAAATGCTCAGCAATTTCGTCTTTTATAATTGACTCCAGCATTTTCCCCACCACTGATGTCAGACTAATTGGTCTATAATTTCCCGTTTTCTCTCTCCCTCCTTTCTTGAAAAGTGGGATAACATTAGCTACCCTCCAATCCACAGGAACTGACCCGGAATCTATAGAACATTCGGCCCTTCGAGCCAGCACCACCATTCAATGTGATCATGGCTGATCATTCTCAATCAGTAATAATAATAATAATAATAATGCATTACGTTTATATAGTGCTTTTCTAGAAACTCAAAGACGCTTTACATATTAGATAAAACATAAAAATATATAAATAAACGAACAGAAAAGGATGAATAAGGTGAGGTGACGGTCAGTGGTTGAAGGCAGTGCTGAACAAGTGGGACTTCAGTGATGTTTTGAATGTGGTGAGTGAGGAGGAGTCTCTGACGGTTTGGGGTAGTGAGTTCCAGAGGGTGGGAGCAGCGATGGAGAAAGCCCTGTCCCCCCAGGATCTGAGTTTGGTCCGGATGTGGGGGGATAGGAGATTGGCAGCAGCAGAGCGGAGGGTGCAGGTGGGAGTGTGCCTGTGGAGGAGGTCAGTCAGGTAGGATGGGGCCAGGTTATGGAAGGCTTTGTAGGTCATGAGGAGGATTTTGTACTGGATTCTCTGGGGGATGGGGAGCCAGTGGAGCTTGTAGAGGACGGGGGTGATATGGTCACGGGTCGGGGAGTGGGTGAGTAGACGGGCAGCGGAGTTCTGGATGTATTGGAGTTTATTGATGATTTTAGAGGGTGAACCATAGAGGAGGCTGTTGCAGTAGTCCAGACGGGAGGTGATGAAGGCGTGGATGAGGGTTTCTGTAGCTGTGGAGGAGAGGGATGGGCGGAGACGGGCGATGTTTTTGAGGTGGAAGAAGGCTGTCTTGGTGATGTGTTTGATGTGTTTGTCAAAGGAGAGGGTTTGATCAAAGATGATGCCAAGATTCCGGATGTGAGGTGAGGTGGATACTGGGAGACCATCAATGTTGAGGGTGAAGTTGTGGGTGGATTTGGTGAGCGTTTTTGGTCCAATGATGACGATTTCGGATTTGTCACAGTTGAGTTTGAGGAAATTGATTTGAAGCCAAGATTTTATTTCAGTGATGCAGTTTGTCAGGATAGAGTGTGTGGCGGTGGAGATTGACTTGGTGGAGATGAGGAGCTGGATATCATCGGCATAGCAGTGGAATTGGAGACCATGACGGCGGATTAATTGACCAAGGGGGAACAGGTACAGGATGAAGAGGAGGGGGCCGAGAACTGAACCTTGGGGGACACCTTGGGGGAGGGGAGCGGTGGGGGATTTGCAGTTATTAATGGAGATGAACTGTTGCCTGTCGGAGAGGTATGATTTGATCCAGGAGAGGGCAGTGCCGGTGATGTTAAAGATGGTTTCAAGTCGGGTGAGGAGGATGGAATGGTTGATGGTGTCAAAGGCGGCGCTGAGGTCGAGTAGTACGAGAATGTTGAGGTTGCCAGCGTCAGAGGAGAGGAAAAGGTCGTTGGTGATTTTGAGGAGTGCAGTTTCAGTACTGTGGTTGGAGCGGAATCCGGATTGGAATGTTTCATACAGGTTATTGGCAGAAAGGTGATGTTTGACTTGAGAAGCTACAGCGCGTTCCAAAACTTTGGACAGAAAGGGTAGGTTGGAGATTGGTCTGAAGTTGTTTGGGGTGTCAGGGTCGAGACCAGGTTTTTTCAGAATAGGGGTGACAGCAGCGATTTTGAGGGATGGTGGGACGATGTGCCAGTACCCCGTTCCTGCCCTCTCCCCATACCCCCTGACTCCGCTATCTTTAAGAGCTCTATCTAGCTCTCTCTTGAATGCATTCAGAGAATTGGCCTCCACTGCCTTCTGAGGCAGAGAATTCCACAGATTCACAACTCTCTGACTGAAAAAGACATTGCTCATCCTGATGGCAAAGCTAACATCGCTGCTGGACAACGGCTCCCACCCCATGCAGGACATTGTCATTGCACTGAGTAGCTCCTTCAGTGACAGACTCCTTCACCCCAAGTGCGTGAAGGAGAGATATAGGAGGTCCTTCCTTCCCGCTGCTGTGAGACTGCACAACCAGCACTGCTCCCAGCAGACGAGTCAACAATAACAGCTAAGAACACACGGATAAACTGATGACAATTTATGTATCTTTTATTTATAATGAATGATCTCCTGCTATCCACTTTGCTGCTGTAACACTGTAAATTTCCCTGGTGTGGGACGAATAAAGGAATATATTACTTTGTCCCGCCCCCTCCCCTGACATCAGTCTGAAGAAGGGTCTCGACCCGAAACGTCACCCATTCCTTCTCTCCCGAGATGCTGCCTGACCCGCTGAGTTACTCCAGCACTCTGTGAAACGTCACCTATCAATGTTCTCCACAGATGCTGCCTGACCCGCTGAGTTACTCCAGCATTGTGTGTCTACCTTTGCTTTCTATAGTGCATCTGTAGACGTTGGTAAATGTTACTGGAGAGCAGCCAAACTTGCTTAACTAGCTGAGGAAGTAGAGAGATCGGCACGCTTTCTTGCCCATCGGTTCATAGAAACATAGAAACATAGAAAATAGGTGCAGGAGGAGGCCATTCGGCCCTTCGAGCCTGTACGCACCGCCATTCAATATGATCATGGCTGATCATCCAACTCAGTATCCCGTACCTGCCTTCTCTCCATACCCCCTGATCCCTTTAGCCACAAGGGCCACATCTAACTCCCTCTTAAAGATAGCCAATGAACTGGCCTCAACTACCCTCTGTGGCAGAGAATTCCACAGATTCACCACTCTCTGTGTGAAAAAAAAAGTTCTCATCTCGGTCCTAAAAGACTTCCCCCTTATCCTTAAACTGTGACCCCTTGTTCTGGACTTCCCCAACATCGGGAACAATCTTCCTGCATCTAGCCTGTCCAACCCCTTAAGAATTTTGTAAGTTTCTATAAGCTTCAATGTTGTTTGTCCAAATTGTTGGTGATGTTAATGCCAAGGAACTTGAAGCCCTCCATCACTGTGTGACTCTGGCTCAATGGGATGGGGAATTATACGGATGAAGAAAGGAGGATGATACAAAGTGAATAACTGTAGGAGTGTTAGCTTAACATCTGCCTCTGGCAATGAGCTGGATTAGATACAGCAATGAAGGAAGAAATTGCCAGTCATTTAGCGATGGATGATGTGATCAAAGCGCTTCAACGTGCGTTTATGGAAGGTGAATGCTATTTGACAAACCTGCCACAGTGTTTAGTGGATGTAATGACAGAGGGCATACAGGGAAGTTGTTTGAAAATATAGTTTGTGTAGGAGAAAAACTGCAGGTGCTGGTTTAAATGGAAGGTAGACACAAAATGCTGGAGCAACTCAGCGGGTCAGGCAGCATCTCGGGAGAGAAGGAATGGGTGACGTTTCGGATTGAGACCCTTCTTCAGACTCAACGTCACCCATTCCTTCTCTTCAGAGACGCTGCCTGACCCGCTGAGTTACTCCAGCACTCTGTGAAACGTCACCTATCTTAATAAGATTATTAAGGGGTTGGACATGTTAAAGGCAGGAAACATGTTCCCAATGTTGGGGGAGTCCAGAACCAGGGGCCACAGTTTAAGAATAAGGGGTCGGCCATTTAAAACAGAGATGAGGAAAAACTTTTTCAGTCAGAGAGTTGTGAATCTGTGGAATTCTCTGCCTCAGAAGGCAGTGGAGGCCAATTCTCTGAATGCATTCAAGAGAGAGCAAGATAGAGCTCTTAAGGATAGCGGAGTCAGGGGGTATGGGGAGAAGGCAGGAACGGGGTACTGATTGAGAATGATCAGCCATGATCACATTGAATAGCGGTGCTGGCACGAAGGGCCGAATGGCCTCCTCCTGCACCTATTGTCTATTGTGTATTGTCTACTCCAGCACTCTGTGTCTTTCTCTGCACTCTCTCCAGCTTAATGATATCCTTTGTGCCATTTTCTGTAAACCAGCATCTTCAGTTCCTTGTTTCGACTACGTATTTTGTTAGTGCTGAGGCTGTTCTATGGTCCCTGACGTACACAATCACGGTCTGGTTTAACTCGAATCACTAGTAATATATTGCATGTTTATTTGCCGGGTTGTTACATTTAATAGGCCTGTAATGCAGCGATCTCTTCGCTCAACACCTGCGCTCGGTCCGCATTAACCAAACTGATCTCCCGGTGGCTGAGCACTTCAACTCCCCCTCCCACTCCCAGTCTGACCTTTCTGTCATGGGCCTCCTCCAGTGCCATAGTGAGGCCCAGCGGAAATTGGAGGAACAGCACCTCATATTTCGTCTGGGCAGTTTGCAGCCCAGCGGTATGAACATTGACTTCTCCAACTTTAGATAGTTCCTCTGTCCCTCTCTTCCCCTCCCCCTTCCCAGTTCTCCCTCTATCTTCCTGTCTCCACCTATATCCTTCCTTTGTCCCGCCCCCTGACATCAGTCTGAAGAAGGGTCTCGACCCGAAACGTCACCCATTCCTTCTCTCCTGAGATGCTGCCTGACCTGCTGAGTTACTCCAGCATTTTGTGAATAAATGCAGTGAGTTGTGTTGTGCTGGTGGATGTGGCAATGGAAGGCTCTTGGCTCTCCTCAGTGCTGTTGCTCCCCAAGAATAAGTTGTCTCCCTCAATTGTGTAAGATCGATGATATTGACCTGGAGACGGGGCAGGGTGTAAAGTATCCTCGTCTACCCATCACACAAAAAATGATTGCGTGAGCATGTTGCAAAGAGGATATTTGGAATCTGCAACTGAATCTACTGTAGATACTGTAAATAGTGTGTGGTTGAAAAATGTGGGAAATAGACTTTAGACACAAGGAACTGCAGATAGAAACATAGAAACGTAGAAAATAGGTGCAGGAGGAGGCCATTTGGTTAATTCCCGGGATGGCGGGACGGTCATATGTTGAAAGACTGGAGCGACTAGGCTTGTATACACTGGAATTTAGAAGGGTGAGAGGAGATCTTATCGAAACGTATAAGATTATTAAGGGGTTGGACACGTTGGAGGCAGGAAACATGTTCCCAATGTTGGGGGAGTCCAGAACAAGGGGTCACACAGTTTAAGAATAAGGGGTAGGCCATTTAGAACTGAGATGAGGAAAAACTTTTTCAGTCAAAGAGTTGTGAATCTGTGGAATTCTCTGCCTCAGAAGGCAGTGGAGGCCAATTCTCTGAATGCATTCAAGAGAGAGCTAGATAGAGCTCTTAAGGATAGCGGAGTCAGGGGGTATGGGGAGAAGGCAGGAACGGGATATTGATTGAGAATGATCAGCCATGATCACATTGAATGGTGATGCTGGCTCGAAGGGCCGAATGGCCTCCACCTGCACCTATTGTCTATTGGCCCTTCGAGCCAGCACCGTCAATCATTGTGATCATGGCTGATCATCCACAATCAGTGACCCTTGCCTGCCTTCTCCCCATATCCCTTGGTTCCGTTAGTCCTAAGAACTAAATCTAACTTTCTCTTGAATACATCCAGTGAATCGGCCTCCACTGCCTTCTGTGGCAGAGAATTCCACAGATTCACAACTCTCTGACTGAAAACGTTTTTCGTCATCTCAATCCTAAATGGCCTACCCCTTATTCTTAAACTGTGTGACCTCTGGTTCTGGACTCCCCCCAACATGGGGAACATTTTTCCTGCATCTAGCCTGTCCAATCCCTTAAGAATTTTAATAATAATATAATATAATAATATATTCCTTTATTCGTCCCACACCGGGAAAATTTACAGTGTTACAGCAGCAAAGTGGATCGCAGGAGATCATTCATTATAAATAAAAGATACATAAATTGTCATTAGTTTTCTGTGTGTTCTTAACTGTTATTGTTGATCGGTCTGCTGGGAGCAGTGCTGGTTGTGCAGTCTCACAGCAGCGCGAAGGAAGGACCTCCTATATCTCTCCTTCACACACTTGGGGTGAAGGAGTCTGTCACTGAAGGAACTACTCAGGGCAGTGACAGTGTCCTACATGGGGTGGGAGTCGTTGTCCAGCAGCGATGTTAGCTTTGCCATCATCCTCCCCTCTCCCACCACCTGCACTGAGTTGAGGGGGCAACCCAGAACAGGGCTGGCCTTCCTGACCAGCTTGTCGAGTCTCTTCCCTGCCACCGCTGAGATGCTGCTGCTCCAGCAGACCACCCCATAGAAGATGGCCGATGCAACCACCGTGTT
>NC_135964.1:53221142-53286142 GCF_053455715.1 Rhinoraja longicauda | reverse complement strand
AGAGGGCTGGAAGCTGACACTGCTGTGATTTAAGTCATGAATTACCCAAACACTTGTGCTTCAGAATGCCGGTGATGTACGCCGAGATATACAGGCACCGTCTCCAAACATCCCGGCCAACTAACGGTTGTAATTGAACCAAAGAAAAAGGCAATGGAAGGTTTTATGTTCCTCTTCATCACCCCCCGAAAATAAACATCAGTGTTTGGAAACAGCTCCTTGATCGTTGGTCTGGCTGGTGGTGATGTTCTGTTAAATGCACAGTGTGAACATGGGCTCACACACACACACACACACACACACACACAGGGGTGGGCGAGAGAGGGAGGGGGAGAGGGTGAGGGAGAGGGTGAGGGTGAGGGAGAGGGTGAGGGGGAGGGGGAAAGGGGGCGAGTGAGAGAGAGGGGGAGAAAGGAGGAGAAGGGGGAGGGGAAAGCAGGGGAGGGAGAGAGAGGGAGAGGGTGGACCCCAGTCATTCTCAGCACGAGTTGTATCTACAATAAACCTCTCACCTTTTAATCTCATCGGTCGCTGGGACTGAGTGTTGGCACGCAGTATTCACAATGTAATATATATATATATCGTCTCTCTCTCTGTCTCTCTCTCTCCCCCCTCTCTCTCTCCCTCTCTCACTCTCTCCCTCTCTCTCTCTCTCTCTCTCTCTCTCTCTCTGTAATAACCCCTTCGTTTTGTGTGCTTTACCAGCGTGCTGAACAATTCTCACACAGTTGCCAGAATCAGTCTTTATATATTTTTTATTTGCAAGTGGGGGTGGGAAGAGAGAGGGAGGGGGGGGGGGGGAGAGGGGAGGGGGGGGGGAGAGAGGGAGAGGGGGGAGAGAGAGAGTGTGAGAGAGGAAGAGTGTGAGAGGGGGGAGAGAGGGGGGAGAGAGAGAGAGGGGGGGAGAGAGAGAGGGAAAGAGAGAGGGAGAGAGAGAAAGGGGGAGAGGGGGAGAGAGAGGGAGAGGGGGGGGAGAGAGGGAGGGGGGGAGAGAGGGGGGGAGAGAGGGAGAGGGGGTGAGAGAGGGAGAGGGGGGGAGAGAGAGTGTGAGAGAGGGAGAGTGTGAGAGAGGGAGAGGGGGGAGAGAGGGGGGAGAGAGAGAGAGGGAGAGAGAGAGGGAGAGGGAGAGAGAGAGAGAGAGAGTGGGGGAGAGAGAGAGTGTGAGAGAGAGGGAGAGAGAGGGGGGGGGGGGGGGAGAGAGAGAGAGAGAGAGGGAGAGTCAAGTCAAGTCAAGTCAATTTTATTCGTACAGCACATTTAAAAACAACCCACGTTGACCAAAGTGCTGCACATCTGATTAGGTACTAAGGAAAAAATGAAACATACATAGAGAGAGGGAGAGAAAGAGAGGGAGAGAGAGAGGGGGAGAGGGAGAGAGGAGAGGGGAGAGAGAGAGAGAGAGGGGGGGAGAGAGAGGAGAGAGAGGGAGAGAGAGGAGAGAGAGAGAGAGAGAGAGAGAGAGAGAGAGAGAGAGAGGAGAGAGGGAGAGAGAGGGAGAGAGAGGAGAGAGAGAGAGAGAGAGAGGGGGAGAGAGAGGAGAGAGAGGGAGAGAGAGGAGAGAGAGAGAGAGAGAGAGAGAGAGAGAGAGTGAGTGAGTGTGAGAGAGGAGGACTGACTGACTGAGTGTGTCGTGCCAGGCGAGGCTGCTGTCTCTGGTGCTGAAACCAGGAGCTGGAGGTGGAGAAGCAGCAGGACACAGACCATGCCGCTTGGCCGGCGTTCGCGTTGCTTTGCCCGGCTGTGGACGGCGGGTGCTCAGCCTGTCCCACAATGATCGTGTGCCCGGGGCGAGGGGGGTCGGGGTGATGTGGGGGAACCACCGAGGTTGGAGCCAGAACCACCACCCCCCCCTCCCACAGAACTTGGCGAGATGTTTGCACCGGGCCAGGTCCAGGTCCAGGTCCAGGTCCAGGTCGCCCTCCTACTCCTTCTCCTCCTGTCCGCCCGACAGAGTGACTCCAAGCAGAGCCGGCTCAAGGGGAGACACTGGAAAGGTGGTGAGTTGTGGCTGGGGGGGGGGGGGGGGGGGGGGTGGGGAGATTATTGCCCACTGGGGTGTGTGTACAGATGTGTGTGGAGAAGGAGGAGGAGGCATTGCATCTGATGGCCATTGCAGTCGGTGTCTCTGACCATGTTTGTCATGCTGTGCGAGAGGTTAACCCACGGTTGACCAGTTGGTGGTGGTCAATGTGGATGGACCTGCCTTCAAAGGAAGAGATGGGGGGGGGGGGGGGGGGGTTTGCGAGAGGTTAACTCATGTTGGTGGTGGTCAAGGTGGATGGACCTGCCTTCAAAGGAAGAGATGGGTGGGGGTGGGGGTTTGTGTTTGGCACAGCCCCGGGGATTGCCACCGGAGTGGAAGGTTGGGGATGAGAGGTGAGGAGTACCAGTGGCTCAACCATGCGATGGCCAACTCCTCTAAAGCCCCCTCACAACCCGCCCCTGCCCAGATTCCATGCAGGTACTGGTTCTGTGGGCATCGAACGTGTTGGCGAGAGAGGTTTGCGTTGGTTTGGCCAGGATTGGGCACAGGAGTTGGAGATGAGAGTTGGAGATGAGGGTGAATCAATCTTGTGTTGGTCAAATCTGCTGGATTCACCACAACCCCACTCCCCCAACCTCCCTCCACCCAACCCGACCCTGCCTTGTTTGCAAGCAGTCAATGATTCCAAGTTGTTGGTGGGGATGGAATGTGCTGGGAGAGGGATTTGCATTGGCGCCGGCAGAAGTGAATTAATTAATGAATGAATGAATAAGTGTATTGGCCAAGTATGTACACACACAAGGAATGTGCCTTGGCACTCCGCTCACCAGTAACAACACGAACGTACAGTAAACAATTAAGAATAAAGCATAAAACACTAAAACATTAAGGATACAACATCACGGTTTAAACATGTGAGTGAAATAAACCAGAGCAGAAAGAGACGACAGACTTTTGGTTGTTGAGTAGAGCTAATAAAGCTGTTTTGATGTCCGGCTGTGGCTGCTTTGACAGCCCGGAGTCGCCTTCCAGAGGGAAGTGCTTCAAAGAGTTTGTGTCCAGGGTGAGAGGGGTCAGAGATGATCTTGCCCGCTCGCTTCCTGGCCCTTGCAGTGTACAGTTCGTCAATGGGGGGAAGGTTGCAGCCAACAACCTTCTCAGCTGAGGGGAAGGGAATTGGAGATTCCAAACAAACACACATCCCACGTTATTGGTGGGCGTGCCATGTGTTGGGAGTGAGGTTTACACTGGCAAGCCACTGGCACTGGCACTGCCACTGGCACTGGCACCGGAGAGGGCCATGCGATTCAACACTGTGTTGGCCCGCTGAGTTACTCCGGCATGCTGTGCCTTCGTTCTCTGTGTTCCCTGCTAGCTGTGTTACTGGCCTCAGCAACCCCTCCAGTCTGTAACCTTCCACTTAATCTTCTTAGCTCCAGGTAAAGTCACAGTACTGTTGGCCAACTCTGCTATCTCTCCCCCTCCCCCCCCCCACCACTCCTCCCCACCCCCAACCCTCTCCCCCAAACCTCACCCTGCCCTGTTTCCAAACAAACACAAGGAAGGATATTCTTGCTATTGAGGGCGTGCCGCGTAGGTTTACTAGGTTAATTCCTGGAATGGCAGGTCTGTCATATGTTGAAAGACTGGAGCGACTAGGCTTGTATACACTGGAATTTAGAAGGATGAGAGGAGATCTTATCGAAACGTATAAGATTATTAAGGGGTTGGACACGTTTGAGGCAGGAAACATGTTCCCAAAGTTGGGGGAGTCCAGAACAAGGGGCCACAGTTTTAAGAATAAGGGGCAGGCCATTTAGAACGGAGATGAGGAAAAACTTTTTCAGTCAGAGAGTGGTGAATCTGTGGAATTCTCTGCCTCAGAAGGCAGTGGAGGCCAATTCTCTGAATGTATTCAAGAGAGAGCTAGATAGAGCTCTTAAGGATAGCGGAGTCAGGGGGTATGGGGAGAAGGCAGGAACTGGGTACTGATTGAGAATGATCAGCCATGATCACATAGAATGGTGGTGCTGGCTCGAAGGGCCGAATGGCCTCCTCCTGCACCTATTGTCTATTGTCCCAAGTTGTTGGTGGGGGGGGGTTGTATGTTGGGGAGTGGGGAATGAGACTTTGGATACAGTGGGGAAAGGTCCAGCTGGACTGTGCCTGCATCTCGCCTCTGCACCATACCAAGGCCGGACGTCATCTGTGTTGTAACCCATGCCTCAGATCAACAGTGTGGAGAGGGGCTCTCGATAATTCACGGGCTCGCCCCTGTAAACCAGCCTCTGTCTTGCCTCTTGCTCTGGAATGAAGGGCTACTCAGAGTCACAGGGTAGGAGGAAAGTCCTCAGCACCATCCCACCCAGAGACAACCCTGGACCTTCAGGGCCTCCTCCAGCAATGGAAGAGGCCCTTCAGCACACCAGACCCGTGCGACAGGCAAGTCTGGCAGATCCCTGGTGGGTGAATGGGAGAGCTCCTTGAAGGGGCTGGCATAGGTCTGGTGGGCTGAAGGGCCTCTTCCATTGCTGCACGGCACCAGGCAGTGTTCATCTTGCCCAAGTTCTTTGGGGGACGGCCTCGTTCTTTACAAACAAGGAACTGCAGATGCTGGTTTGCAAAAGAAGACACAATGTGTTGGAGTAACTCAATGGGTCAGGCAGCAACTCTGGAGAATGTGGAGAATGTCACCTATCCATGTTCTCCACAGATGCTGCCTGACCCCCTGAGTTACTCCAGCACTCTGTGTCCACAACACACACAAACCCCATCTGCCACCCACGCATGCACTCAAGATTCCTGAACACCTCCCAGACTCTCCTCTCCACACTGAGAGCCTCTATTCAATCCTTCTAGCTGATTTCTCTAACTTCAGTGACCCTTACATTATTTCCCTCTCCACCCCTCCGCCATCCCAGCTCACTGACGTTCCACTGTCCTCCTGATTAGCTTTACTGATTGTACACCTCTCTGCCACCTTCCCATCTGCTGACAATGGACCGTCCTACATTTCCTCATCAGCAGCTGCTTTGATCTGTCGTTTTCACTCCTGACCCTTCGGTATCTCTAGTTTCGCTCTCCTCTGACTCTCAGTCTGAAGAAGGGTCTTGACCCGAATCGTCACCCATTCCTTCTCTCCAGAGATGCTGCCTGTCCCGCTGAGTTACTCCAGCACTCTGTGAAACGTCACCTATCCATGTTCTCCACTGATGCTGCCTGACCCGCTGAGTTACTCCAGCACTCTGTGAAACGTAACTGTTCTGAGTTACTTCAGCACGTTTTGTCCTCGTTCTGTGTTCCCTGCTCACTGTGTTACTGGCCCCAGCAGCTCCTCCAGTCTATAACCTTCCACTTAACCTTCGTGGCTCCAGGTGAAGTCTCAGTGCTGCCAACATAACACCCTCTTTTCTTCCCTGCCTCCTATTTGATGGGAATGCCCTTGCTTTTTGTGGCGTTATGAGGGTGGGCAGGAGGGGGAATAGAAAATCACTTGGTTCCCAGTAACAATGCAGAAAGTTGCATGGTTTTTTATTGCAAAGTTATTGGAGTGCAAGAGTAGGAAAGTTTTGCTGCAGTTACACAGGACTCAGGTCAGGCCATTTAGAACGGAGATGAGGATAAGTGTGGTTAATTGACTGGGTAAATGTAAAAAATTGTCCCTAGTGTGTGTGGGATAGTGTTAGTGTGCGGGGATTACTGGGCGGTGCGGACTCGGTGGGCCGAAAAAAGGCCTGTTTCCGCACTGTATATATATGATATGATATGATATGATATGATAATCTTTTTCACCCAGAGAGTTGTGAATCTGTGGAATTCTCTGCCTCAGAAGGCAGTGGAGGCCAATTCTCTGGATGCTTTCATGAGAGAGTTAGATAGAGCTCTTAAAGATAGCGGAGTCAAGGGATAAGGGGAGAAGGCAGGAACGGGGTACTGATTGTGGATGATCTGCCATGATCACATTGAATGGCGGTGCTGGCTCGAAGGGCCGAATGGCCTCCTCCTGCACCTATTATCTATTGTCTATTGTCACATTGTGAGTTCTGAGTCCAGGTTTGGACTCCCCTAAGAGGTGGGAATCTCTCAGGATTTGGGGACTTGAGCTAAAGGGGGATGTTGGGTGGACTTGGACCATTATTCCATGGAGCGCAGGAGGATAGGGGTGATCTTATAGAGGTGTATAAGATCATGAGGGAATAGATCGGCTGAATACACTATCACCACAGGAGAATCAAGAGTTAATAGGAAACTGAGGGGTGAATATTTCACACGATGGGTTTAGTTTAGTTCAGTGTATTGTCACGTGTACTGAAGTAGAGTGATAAGCTTTTTCCTTCACGCTAACCAATTAGCTGAAAGACCATACATTTTTACAATCGAGCCATCCACAGTGTACAGACACCGGATAAAGAATAGTTTAGTGCAAAATAAAGTCCAGCACAGTCTGATTAAAGGCAGTATGAGTGTCTCCAATGAGGTATTTCACACTAGTTCATTGCTATCTCACTTTCAATTGGAGAACATCTTATGTGTAGGAAGGAACTGCAGATGCTGGTTTACACAGAAGATAGACACAAAATGCCGGAGTAACTCAGCGGGTCAGGCAGCATCTGTGGAGAGAAGGAATGGGTGACGTTTCGGGTCAAGACCCTTCTTCAGACTGAGAGTCATGGCTGGACTCATGTACTTGTACACTGTGATTGATTTTTAGATTTTTAGATTTAGAGATACAGCACGGAAACAGGCCCTTCGGCCCACCGAGTCCGCGCCGCCCAGCGATCCCCGCACACTAACACTATCCTACACACACCAGGGACAATTTTTACATTTGCCCAGTCAATTAACCTACAAACCTGCACGTCTTTGGAGTGTGGGAGGAAACTGGAGCGCCCGGAGAAAACCCACGCAGGTCACGGGGAGAACGTACAAACTCCGTACAGACAGCGCCCATAGTCGGGATGGAACCCGGGTCTCCGGCGCTGCATTCGCTGTAAGGCAGCAACTCTATCGCTGCGTCACCGTGACCGTCATTGGATCAATTGTAATCATGTGTTGTCCTTCCACCGACTGGTTAGCACATGGCAAAAGCTTTTCACTGTACCTCGGTACAGGTGACAATAAACTAAACTCAGAGGGCGTGCAAACTCCACACAGACAGCACCTTGAGGAAACCGACACAGACACAGGGAGAACGTGCAAACTCCTCACAGTCAGCACCCGAGGCCAGGATCGAACCTGAGTCTCCGGTGCTGTGAGGCAGTGGCTCTAACCACTGCGCCACCGTGTCACGCTGTTCTATGTTTAAACGAGCAGCATAGTTCATGCCCCGCTTACGGGCGGCACGGTGGTGCAGCTGTAGAGTTGCTGCCTTATAGCAAATGCAGCGCCGGAGACCCGGGTTCGATCCTGACTACGGGCACTGTCTGTATGGAGTTTGCACGTTCTCCCCGTGACCTGCGTGGGTTTTCTCCGAGATCTTCGCTTTCCTCCCACACTCCAAAGACGTGCAGGTTTGTGGGTTAATTGACTGGGTAAATGTAAAAATTGTCCCTAGTGTGTGTAGGATAGTGTTAATGTGCGGGGATCGCTGGGCGGCGCGGACCCGGTGGGCCGAAGGGCCTGTTTCCTTTGAGAAAAAACCTTTTCAGTCAGACAGTTGTGAATCTGTGGAATTCTCTGCCTCAGAAGGCAGTGGAGGCCAATTCTCTGAATGCATTCAAGAGAGAGCTAGATAGAGCTCTTAAGGATAGCGGAGTCAGGGGGTATGGGGAGAAGGCAGGAACGGGGTACTGATTGAGAATGATCAGCCATGATCACATTGAATGGCGTTGCTGGCTCGAAGGGCCGAATGGCCTCCTCCTGCACCTATTGTCTATTGTCTAAATCTAAATCTAAAAAAAACGTGCAAACTCCTCACAGTCAGCACCCAAGGCCAGGATCGAACCTGAGTCTCCGGTGCTGTGAGGCATTGGCTCTACCCACTGCGCCACCGTGTCACGCTGTTCTATGTTTAAACGAGGAGCATAGTTCAGGCCCAGCTTACAGGCTAATACATATTTTACAGCCTGCGATGTAAAATCTGATAACCACATTAAAAACCTCATGAGCTCATCAATATTTGAAGATCGCTAAAACATCACGGTGAATGCACATGGAGCTTCACAGTCCAGTCCATCTAAGATGTGTTGTCATTACTTTTCATGAATAACTGGCTCCTTGTTAGTTTAAGTGATTGGTTCGAGCCAGGTTATAAATTCATTATCACGTAGAAACTCATAGAAACTGCCTCCTCCTTCCACACCCACCCCCTCTCCCCCAAGAGGACTTTTTTCAAGTGTTGTGAATCTGTGGAATTCTCTGCCTCAGAAGGCAGTGGAGGCCGATTCTCTGAATGCATTCAAGAGAGAGCTAGATAGAGCTCTTAAGGGTATCGGAGTCAGGGGGTATGGGGAGAAGGCCGGAACGGGGTACTGATTGAGAAAGATCAGCCATGATCACATTGAATGGCGGTGCTGGCTCGAAGGGCCAAATGGCCTACTCCTGCACCTATTGTCTATTGTCTATAGTCTATTGTGAATCTTTAGATTTTAGAGATACAGACTTCACTGTGAAACTACAGATAATAGCAAATAGGTTCAGTCTGAAGAAGGGTCTCTACCCGAAACGTGGCCCATTCCTTCTCTCCTGAGATGCCTGATTCTGGATGATCAGCCATGATCATATTGAATGGCGGTATTTATTCACAAAATGCTGGAGTAACTCAGCAGGTCAGGCAGCATCTCAGGAGAGAAGGAATGGGTGACGTTTCGGGTCGAGACCCTTCTTCAGACTGATGAAGATTTGTACTTTTGATTTGTACCAGCATCTGCAGTTATTTTCTTACACTACGTATTGAATGGCGGTGCTGGCTCGAAGTGCTGAATGACCTCCTCCTGCACCTACTTTCTATGTTTCTATATACATGCGCCTATCCAATAGTCCCTATGGCATCTGCCTCCACCACCAACCCTGGCAGCCTGTTCCAGGCCCCCACCACCCTCTGTGTATAAAACCTTTCCCACGTACATCTTCTTTACACCTTGTGCCTCTTCCATCTCAAAGCTATGCCCTCTAGTCTTTGATTTTTGAATCCTGGGGAAGAAGGTTTTAACTGTCTACCGCATCCATATCCTTAATCTTGTATCCACTTTTTACTTTTGGCAAAAATAAAATCCAGCTTGGTTAAATTCTCCACAGTCGTAAAATTCACCAGCCCCCGAACCATTAGGATTTAGTGTTGGCTGGAGATGGAGCCTGAGGGGCTGCTGAGAGCTCTCTGATGGAGAGCGTTCAAACATTCCTTCATTTCAGATGATTTTCACAATGGATTAAGGTTCGCAAAGCTACCTCCTGTGCTCTCACTGAATCCGCCTGTCCCTTTGATCTGTCTTCAAGGAGGCTTTCTGTTTGAGAGAGTGGAGATAAGACAGAGAATGGGAGAGAGAGAATGAGTTATTCGTTACATGTCCGACTGGTTAACTTTACTCTGGTGGGATGGTGTAGGAATCGCGCTGGAGTTGTGCCGTCTTTGCGACCTGCGATTCTCTCCCCTTCCCCCCCTCCCCTCCCCTCCCTTCCCCTCCCCCAAAGGTCCGCACAGGCAAACACAATAATCAAAAATAATATCAGGAGGGTGATATGAACAAGGGGCCAGAACAAGGGGCCACAGTTTAAGAATAAGGGGTAGGCCATTTAGAACTGAGATGAGGAAAAACATTTTCAGTCAGAGAGTTGTGAATCTGTGGAATTCTCTGCCTCAGAGGGCAGTGGAGGCCAATTCTCTGAATGCATTCAAGCGAGAGCTAGATAGAGCTCTTAAGGATAGCGGAGTCAGGGGGTATGGGGAGAAGGCAGGAACGGGGTACTGATTGAGAATGATCAGCCATGATCACATTGAATGGCAGTGCTGGCTCGAAGGGCCGAATGTCCTCCTCCTGCACCTATTGTCTATTGAAAATGTAGAATAGATCTTTGTTTGGCTGCCTGTCCCTCTGAGTTACTCCAGCATTTTGTGTCTATCTTCGGTTTAAAGCAACATTTGCTACACATCTTTTTAGTTTAGTTTAGCGATACAGCTCAGAAACATGCCTATCAGCTTACCGAGTCTGCACCGACCAGCGATCCCCCGGTACACTAGGACTATCCTACACTCGAGGAACAATTTACAATCTGTGAGAGTAAAGATATAGACTGAAGCCAATTAACGTACAAATCCGCACGTCTTTAGAGTGTGGGAGGAAACTGGAGCACCTGGGGAAAGCCCACATGCTCACATCGAGAACGTACATGTTCCATGCAGACAGCACCCGCAGTCAGGATGGATCTCAGGTCTCTTGTGTCACCCTGTCTCTGGAGAACCCGGATAGATGACGCTTCAGTTGAGATGTTGGGGGAGTCCCGAACCAGGGGCCACAGTTTAAGAATAAGGGGTAGGCCATTTAGAACGGAGATGAGGAAAAACTTTTTTCACTCAGAGCCAATAGACAATAGGTGCAGGAGGAGGCCATTTGGCCCTTCGAGCCACCACCACCATTCAATGTGATCATGGCTGATCATTCTCAATCAGTACCCCGCTCCTGCCTTCTCCCCATACCCCCTGACTCCGCTAAACTTAACAGCTCTATCCAGCTCTCTCTTGAATGCATTCAGAGAATTGGCCTCCACTGCCTTCTGAGGCAGAGAATTCCATAGGTTCAAGGTGAAGGGGAAAAGATTTAATAGGAATCCGAGGGGTAACTTTTTCACACAGAGGGTGGTGGGTGTATGGAACGAGCTGCCAGAGGAGGTAGTTGAAGCTGGGACTATCCCATTGTTTAAGAAGCAGTTGGACAGGTACATGGATCGGACAGGTTTGGAGGGACATGGACCAAGTGCAGGCAAGTGGGACTAGGGTAGCTGGGAAATTGTTGGCCGGTGTGGGCAAGTTGGGCCGAAGGGCCTGTTTCCACACTGTATCACTCTGTGACTCTATGACTTGATGGACCGAATGGTCTAATTTGTGGAATTCCCTGCCACAGAGGGCAGTGGAGGCCAATTCACTGGATGAATTTAAGCAAGAGTTAGATAGAGCTCTAGGGGCTAGTGGGATCAAGGGATATGGGGAGAAGCCAGGCACGGGTTACTGATTGTGGACGATCAGCCATGATCACAATGAATGGCAGTGCTGGCTCGAAGGGCTGAATAGCCTCCTCCTGCACCTATTTTCTATGTTTCTATGTTCCTATGTAATTCTGCTCCTAGAAGTTAAGAACGTATAAAGACCACTCCTCACCCTCCTGCACTCCACGGGTACCTATTAAATCTTTCCCCTCTCACCTGAAACCTTCTGAATTTATTTCTCGATTTACTTGTGGCGATGTAATTGCTGTGACCTCCATTTTGGATTTGACCCCCGGCCAGCCAAATAGTTGTTTGAGGATTTTAAAAGACCCCAATCAGTCGGGAGCTTGGTTTTCCCGTCAGCAGGTGAAGGAGTCTTGGCCCGCTCGCTTCCTCCCACAAAAAAACACAACTTGCAACTCAGCAGTGAAGGGATTTAAACGTTGGTGAATTAATTCCTGTCCAATCTCGAATTCGGCTGGAAACCTCCCAGCAGCATTTTTCAGGAGCAATTACTGGACCTCTCTCCACCTTGTATCCAAACCAGTTCGCCACTCCCCGTTATTGATTCCATCTACACTTCACGCTGCCTCGGGAAAGCAGCCGACGGAACCAGGGACCTCACATTCCTCCTCCTCCCTGCTCCCGTCTGGTGGAAGATACAGAAGCTTGAGAGCGCGCGTCCACCAGACTCAGGAACTCCAGGGCGATTCTACTTCATAGTATTCTGACCCGGTGGAGTTGGAGCCATGGGGTGATACAGCGTATGGAACGAGCTGTCGGAGAAGGTAGTTGAGGCAGGGACTATCGCAACGTTTAAAAAAAAATCGGAGTGGTACATGGATAGGACAGGTTTAGAGGGATATATGGGCCAAACGCAGTGATACAGCGTGGAAATAGGCCATTCGGCCCAACTTGCCCACACCGACCAACATTCCACATCTACACTAGTCCCACCTGCCTGCGTTTGGCCCATATAAACAATAGACAATAGACAGTAGGTGCAGGAGTAGGCCATTCGGCCCTTCGAGCCAGCACCACCATTCAATGTGATCGTGGCTGATCATTCTCAATCAGTACCCCGTTCCTGCCTTCTCCCCATACCCCCTGACTCCGCTATCCTTAAGAGCTCTATCTAGTTCTCTCTTGAAAGCATCCAGAGAATTGGCCTCCACTGCCTTCTGAGGCAGAGAATTCCACAGATTTCCAACTCTCTGACTGAAAAGGTTTTTCCTCATCTCAGTTCTAAATGGCCTACCCCTTATTCTTAAACTGTGGCCCCTTGTTCTGGATTCCCCCAACATTGGGAACATGTTTCCTCCCTCTAACATGTCCAATCCCTTAATAATCTTATATGTTTCAATAAGATCCCCCCTCATCCTTCTAAATTCCAGTGTATACAAGCCTAGTCGCTCCAGTCTTTCAACATATGACAGTCCCGCCATTCCGGGAATTAACCTAGTAAACCTATGCTGCACGCCCTCAATAGCAAGACTATCCTTCCTCAAATTTGGAGACCAAAACTGCACACAGTACTCCAGGTGCGGTCTCACTAGGGCCCTCTCTTCAGTCAGAGAGTTGTGAATCTGTGGAATTCTCTGCCTCAGAAGGCAGTGGAGGCCAATTCTCTGAATGCATTCTAGAGAGAGCTAGATAGAGCTCTTAAGGATAGCGGAGTCAGGGGGTATGGGGAGAAGGCAGGAACAGGGTACTGATTGAGAATGATCAGCCATGATCACATTGAATGGTGGTGCTGGCTCGAAGGGCCGAATGGCCTCCTCCTGCACCTATTGTCTATTGTCTATTGTCTATTGTCTACCCATCTACCTGTGACTACCTCATCTACCTGTGACTGCCTCATATACCTGTGACTACCCCACTCACCTGCGACCACCCATCTACCTGCGACCACCCATCTACCTGTGACTACCCCATCTACCTGTGACTACCCCATCTACCTGTGACCACCCCACTCACCTGTGACCACCCCATCTACCTGTGACCACCCCACTCACCTGTGACCACCCCATCTACCTGTGACCACCCCACTCACCTGTGACCACCCCATCTACCTGTGACCACCCCATCTACCTGTGACCATCCCATCTACCTTGACTCTACTCTGGACTCCAAATTTACTCTTGAGTTCAAATCCAAATGGAATCATTGAGTCATAGAGTCATAGAGTCCTACAGCACAGAAAGAGGCCCTTCGGCCCATCGTGTCCGTGCCGCCCGTTACCAAACACAGTCTAATTTTAATCCCATTTTCCCGCATTTGGACCGTAGTCCTGAATGTTGTAGCATTTCAAGTGCCCATCCAAATGCCTCTTAAACGTTGTGAGTGTTCCCGCCTCCACCACCACCCCAGGCAGTGAGTTCCAGACTCCAACCACCCTCTGGGTGAAAAAGTTCTTTCTCACATCCCCCCGAAACCTCCCTCCCCTTACCCTGTATCTATGTCCCCTCGTTGTTGAACCTTCCACCAGTGGAAGAAGTTCCCCGCCATCTACCCTATCTATGCCCCTCATGATCTTGTACACCTCGATCATGTCCCCTCTCAGCCTTCTCTGCTCCAGGGGAAACAACCCCAGTCTGCTCAGTCTCTCCTCTCTGCTCCCCTTACTACCCCCTGCAAAGCAACCAGGTGTGACCTCCCACCCTCCGCCCCCCCCCCCCCCCCCACCCTCCACACCTCCTCCTGTGTCCGTGTCAGGTAGACCGAGAGATTGCTTGCCCAGCCGTGCCTTGCTGGGATCTTCACAATGAAACTTTGAAGAGATAAGTAGCTTTTTGAACAGCAGGGTCACCATTAGTGTGAATAATGCAACGGAATTGCAGAGTCTGAGACTTCCACTGAGGGTGACTGCAGGGCAGGGCTAAATAATGGATGTTCACCATCGCCTTCTGTCTTCAAGGCTCAGAGATTCCAGCAGCTCTCCATAAACTTAGTCTAGTTTAGTTCAGAGACACAGCATGGAAGCAGGCCCTTCGGCCCACCGAGTCCGTGCCGACCAGCGATCTCCGCATGCCAGTGCACTATCCTATACACATACTTGGGACAATTTACAAATTTACCCAAGTCAATTAGCCTACCAACCTTGACGTCTTTGGAGTGTGGGAGGAAACCAGAGCACCCGGAGAAAACCCACGCAGGTCACAGGGGGGAACGTCAGGATCATTTGTACCTTGTTTCTGAGATCGTGTGGGGTTTCTCCAGGTGCTCCAGCTTCTGCCCACATTCCAAAGATGTACATCTTTGTAGGATAATAGACAATAGACAATTCGGCCCTTCGAGCCATTCACCGTGATCACGGCTGATCATTCTCGATCAGTACCCCGTTCCTGCCTTCTCCCCATACCCCCTGACTACGCTATCCTTGAGAGCTCTATCCAGCTCTCTCTTGAATGCATCCAGAGAATTGGCCTCCACTGCCTTCTGAGGCAGAGAATTCCACAGATTCACAACTCTCTGACTGAAAAAGTGTTTCCTCATCTCCGTTCTAAATGACCGACCCCTTATTCTTAAACTGTGGCCCCTGGTTCTGGACTCCCCCAACATTGGGAACATGTTTCCTGCCTCTAACGTGTCCAACCCCTTAATAATCTTATACGTTTCGATAAGATCCCCTCTCATCCTTCTAAATTCCAGTGTATACAAGCCTAGTCGTTCCAGTCTTTCAACATACGACAGTCCCGCCATTCCGGGAATTAACCTAGTAAACCTACGCTGCACGCCCTCAATAGCAAGAATACACCGTCCGGGCCTACACTGTCCGGGCCCACACCGTCCGGGCCCACACCGTCCGGGCCCACACCGTCCGGGCCCACACCGTCCGGGCCCACACCGTCCGGGCCCACACCGTCCGGGCCCACACCGTCCGGGCCCACACCGTCCGGGCCCACACCGTCCGGGCCCACACCGTCCGGGCCCACACCGTCCGGGCCCACACCGTCCGGGCCCACACCGTCCGGGCCCACACCGTCCGGGCCCACACCGTCCGGGCCCACACCGTCCGGGCCCACACCGTCCAGGCCCACACCGTCCGGGCCCACACCGTCCGGGCCCACACCGTCCGGGCCCACACCGTCCGGGCCCACACCGTCCGGGCCCACACCGTCCGGGCCCACACCGTCCGGGCCCACACCGTCCGGGCCCACACCGTCCGGGCCCACACCGTCCGGGCCCACACCGTCCGGGCCCACACCGTCCGGGCCCACACCGTCCGGGCCCACACCGTCCGGGCCCACACCGTCCGGGCCCACACCGTCCGGGCCCACACCGTCCGGGCCCACACCGTCCGGGCCCACACCGTCCGGGCCCACACCGTCCGGGCCCACACCGTCCGGGCCCACACCGTCCGGGCCCACACCGTCCGGGCCCACACCGTCCGGGCCCACACCGTCCGGGCCCACACCGTCCGGGCCCACACCGTCCGGGCCCACACCGTCCGGGCCCACACCGTCCGGGCCCACACCGTCCGGGCCCACACCGTCCGGGCCCACACCGTCCGGGCCCACACCGTCCGGGCCCACACCGTCCGGGCCCACACCGTCCGGGCCCACACCGTCCGGGCCCACACCATCCAGGCCCACACCGTCCGGGCCCACACCGTCCGGGCCCACACCATCCGGGCCTAATAAGGGACAAGGGCGATCCCGTACGGGACAAACCAATTTAGCCCAAAATAGGGATGTCCCGGCTAATACGGAACAGTTGGCGACCGTAAACTTTAGAATGAGGAGGGATTTCTTTAGCCAGAGGGTGGTGAATCTGTGAAATTCATTGCCACAGACAGTTGTGGAGGCCAAGTCATTGGGTATTTTTAGAGCAGAGATTGATCGGTTCTTGATTAGTGATGTGTCAAAGATTACTGGGAAGGCCACAAAGTGATGAAGCATCTCAGCAACTCAGAAAGCATCTCTGGAGAACACGGGAAGGAACATTTCGGGTTGAGACACATCTTCAGTCACCAGTCCGAAACATCCCCTATCCACATTCTCCACAGATGCTGCCTGACCCACTGAGTTACTCCAGCACTCTGTGAAACCTCACCTATCCACATTCTCCACAGATGCTGCCTGACCCGCTGAGTTACTCCAGCACTCTGTGAAACGTCACCTATCCATGTTCTCCACAGATGCTGCCTGACCCGCTGAGTTACTCCAGCACCGTGTGTCCTTTGGTGCATTAACCAGCCTCTGCTGTCCCTTGCTTCTCGAGATTACGGGGAGAAGGCAGGTGAATTGGGTTGAGAGGGAACAATAGATCATCCATGATCGAACGACGGAGTAGGCACGATGAGCCAAATGGCCTAGTTCTGCTCCTATGACTTATGATCTTGCAATCTTATCATCTTACTTGGACAGACTGTAGCTAGCGAACCGCCCTTGGTAGACACTAAATGCTGGACTAACTCAGCAGGACAGACAATAGACAATAGGTGCAGGAGGAGGCCATTCGGCCCTTCGAGCCAGCACCGCCATTCAATGTGATCATGGCTGATCATTCTCAATCAGTACCCCGTTCCTGCCTTCTCCCCATACCCCCTGACTCCGCTATCCTTAAGAGCTCTATCCAGCTCTCTCTTGAATGCATTCAGAGAATTGGCCTCCACTGCCTTCTGAGGCAGAGAATTCCACAGATTCACAACTCTCTGACTGAAAAAGTTTTTCCTCATCTCCGTTCTAAATGGCCGACCCCTTATTCTTAAACTGTGGCCCCTGGTTCTGGAACAGGCAGCACCTTGTATCTCGTATCGTGTGCCTTGTCATCACCTCCGAAGAGTCCACCAGCCAGGGACTATACTGGAAGTTGGCGAGGGTTGGTTTGTTCTAGTGGGGTCTTTGCCGTCTGTGGGCGTGGGTGGGGGGCTTGAAGGTTGTAGAGTAGGGGTGGAGGCATGGCAACAAAGATTGTGGTGGGGGGGGGGGACATTCCAGAGGGAAGTTGCTTCAGGGAATAAAGACTGGATGTGGGGGAGTAGATGTGTGTCGTTGAACTACAGGCTTCCTGTTGTGGCTTCTCCTGGATCTTGTTGTTTTCTCGTTGACCTATAAGTCGGCGTGGAGGTCGAGGTCCTTGTTGATGACCTTGTGAAGGTCTGAAGAAGGGTCTCGACCCGAAACGTCACCCATTCCTTCTCTCCTGAGATGCTGCCTGACCCGCTGAGTTACTCCAGCATTTTGTGAATAAATACCTTCGATTTGTACCAGCATCTGCAGTTATTTTCTTACACTACCTTGTGAAGGCCGGTCAATCTGAGCGTCTGGCGTCTGGTTTCAAGGGAGACCTGGCCTCGATCCTGACTACGGGCGGTCACGGTGGCGCAGCGGTAGAGTTGCCGCCTTACAGCGAATGCAGCGCTGGAGACCCGGGTTCCATCCCGACTATGGGCGCCGTCTGTACGGAGTTTGTACGTTCTCCCCGTGACCCGCGTGGGTTTTCTCCGAGATCTTCGGTTTCCTCCCACACTCCAAAGACGTGCAGGTTTGTAGGTTAATTGGCTCGGTAAATATAAAAATTGTCCCTAGAGGGTATCGGCTAGTGTTAGTGTGCGGGGATCGGCGTGGACCCGATGGGCCGAAGGGCCAGTTTCCGCGCTGTATCTCTAAACTAAACTGAGTCCCAGTTTAAGTCGGAGAGCATTTTGGTTACACTGGATTGCGGTCCGAAGTCGCCGTTCACATCTCTTCGAGGGTCTCTGGAGAGGGGGAGTGGGTGACGTTTCGGGTCGATGGACCCTTCTTCAGACTGGCTCCTCGGTGTAAACGTGAGGAGCAGTCCCATCCCACACGAACCTCACCTTACTGGTGAACATCGATGTCCCCAACCTTTGCTTCTGTTGCACTTCAGCATGATGGAGCGCCAGGGACAAGGGGAAAACAGCAGGTGGTAAATCTTCAAAATATATATTTTTTATGAAAGGGATAACTCCAGTGAACATCTGAAAGGTTGCACTTGAAACGCTTCCCGGCTCGCCAAACCCCAGCCCTTGAGAGGCGCAAAGCGAGATGCAGTTTGTTCTGCCAATGTGTTCTTTGACTGATAAAGCAACAGAGGGCCCAGCCAGGTTTCTGAAGAGGTCCCTATACAATAAATATAGCCGGGCAGCCCATCTCCCTGAGCTGTGCTCACAGGTCACCCTGAAAACATATCTTGCCATAGAGGGAGCACAGAGAAGGTTCACCAGATTGATCCCTGGGATGGCAGGACTTTCATATGAAGAAAGACTGGATAGACTCGGCTTGTACTCGCTGGAATTTAGAAGATTGAGGGGGGATCTTATAAAAACTTACAAAATTCTTAAGGGGTTGGACAGGCTAGATGCAGGAAGATTGTTCCCGATGTTGGGGAAGTCCAGAACAAGGGGTCACAGTTTAAGGATAAGGAGGAAGTCTTTTAGGACCGAGATGAGAAAGTTTTTTTCACACAGAGAGTGGTGAATCTGTGGAATTCTCTGCCACAGAAGGTAGTTGAGGCCAGTTCTTTGGCTATATTTAAGAGGGAGTTAGATGTGGCCCTTGTGGCTAAAGGGATCAGGGGGTATGGAGAGAAGGCAGGTACGGGATACTGAGTTGGATGATCAGCCATGATCATATTGAATGGCGGTGCGTACAGGCTCGAAGGGCCGAATGGCCTCCTCCTGCACCTATTTTCTATGTTTCTATGTTTCTATCACACCTTTCGGCATGAGTAATGTGAAGGGTCATTAGGTCCTGCACTTAAAATGATCTCACCATTATTAACGTGTACTTCCTGCTAGCAATTTACATTAAGGACAAATGACATCCAACTTTTTCTGAAACCTATTTGAGTGTTTTGAAAACGGGAGGACTCATTCACGAATGGAAATGATTTAATCTCGAACTCTTATCTCCACCAACGACACGTGAATTAATATCCGACACACTTCATTATAATTTCTCGGTACTTGGGGAAAGAAAAACCAGGCTGAACATAGAGGTGGAACTAAAAACTACCGGGAAAAATCGCAGCAGGTTGTCAGAGCTGACAAGAAAACATCCTGGGAGTTTTCCTCTGCCTCGTCTGGCCAGCCCTGCTGCGAAATTGCAGCTTTTGTCGGCTTTTTAATCTTCAGTTATCTTGGTTGGAACAGCTGTGCGACAATAGACAATAGGTGCAGGAGGAGGCCATTCGGCCCTTCGAGCCAGCACCACCATTCAATGTGATCATGGCTGATCATTCTCAATCAGTACCCCGTTCCTGCCTTCTCCCCATACCCCCTGACTCCGCTATCCTTAAGAGCTCTATCTAGCTCTCTCTTGAATGCATTCAGAGAATTGGCCTCCACTGCCTTCTGAGGCAGAGAATTCCACAGATTCACAACTCTCTGACTGAAAACGTATTTCCTCATCTCAGTACTAAATGGCCGACCCCTTATTCTTAAACTATTTTCCTTGATCTCCATTCCCTTTGTCCTATTTTCTTTCCTTGCACTTCCTTATCTCTGTATCTCCCCCTCCCCTGACATTAGTCTGAAGAAGGGTCTTGACCCGAAACGTCACCCATTTTGTTCTCTCCAGAGATGCTGCCTGTCCCGCTGAGTTACTCCAGCATTTTGTGTCTATCTCAACTAAAAAGATGCTGCCCGTCCCATTGAGTTACCCTAGCACCTTGTGTCCATCCCAGCATAACTCCTGACGAGGTAAAGCTCTCTCTCTCTCATATCAATAGACAGTTTTCTCAATCAGTACCCCGTTCCTGCCTTCTCCCCATACCCCCTGACTCCGCTATCCTTAAGAGCTCTATCTAGCTCTCTCTTGAACGCATTCAGAGAATTGGCCTCCACTGCCTTCTGAGGCAGAGAATTCCACAGATTCACAACTCTCTGACTAAAAAAGTTTTTCCTCATCTCTGTTCTAAATGGCCTACCCCTTATTCTTAAACTGTGACTCCTTGTTCTGGCATTTGGCCCTTCAAGCCAGCACCGCCATTCAATGTGATCATGGCTGATCATCCACAATCAGTAACCCGTGCCTGCCTTCTCCCCATATCCCTTGATTCCGCTAGACCCTAGAGCTCTATCTAACTCTCTCTTAAACTCATCCAGTGAATCGGCCTCCACTGCCCTCTGTGGCAGAGAATTCCACAAATTCACAACTCTCTGGGTGAAAAAGTTTCTTCTCACCTCAGTTTGAAATGGCCTCACCTTTATTCTTAGACTGTGTGGCCCCTGGTAGATAAAATAAATATGATCAACTCCCCCAACATTGGGAACATTTTTCCTGCATCTAGCTTGTCCAGTCCTTTCATAATCTTATACAAAGAAGGTGCAGGCCCGAAACGTCACCCATTCCTTCTCTCCAGAGATGCTGCCTGACCCGCTGAGTTACTCCAGCACTCTGTGTCTTTTTCTCCTCAAACAGATCCCCCTCCCCCTGCCCTTCTAATCTCCGCCGGCCTCGACTGTTTGAACGAAGCCGAGAGCAGGGAAGGATCGGAATCCAGGTGGAGATTGTCTTCTGGGCTGTGTTGGGCCTTCATGGTGGGAGTGCTTCATTAAAGTAAATATGATCAGCTAGTTATTCAACAGATGCCCGGAGTAGGCACTGATTTAATAAGGTGGATTTATTGTGGAATGTTCCGGGTTTAATGGAGCCAGTCATCTTTGCCAGGAAGGGTTTTTAAAGATTAGTTTAACCTGATTATTGCATTTATTTTTAACTTCAGTCTCTAGAGCGAGCAAGTATTTTGGTTCTGGGAGTGGTTCCTCCTCTGGCCTCATCCTGCAGGGTTCATCCTGAAAATTACCAGAGATGTTCAGAGCCACCCGCCCACCCGCCCACTTACCCCCCCCGCCCACTTACCCCCCCGCCCACTTAACCCCCCGCCCACTTAACCCCCCGCCCACTTACCCCCCCTGCCCACTTACCCCCCCTGCCCACTTACCCCCCTCCGCCCACTTACCCCCCGCCCACTTACCCCCCCTGCCCACTTACCCCCCTCCGCCCACTTACACCCCCTGCCCACTTACCCCCCCGCCCACTTACCCCCCGCCCACTTACCCCCCTGCCCACTTACCCCCCCGCCCACTTACCCCCCCGCCCACTTACCCCCCCGCCCACTTACCCCCCTGCCCACTTACCCCCCCTGCCCACTTACCCCCCTCCGCCCACTTACCCCCCCGCCCACTTACCCCTCTGCCCACTTACCCCCCTCCGCCCACTTACCCCCCCGCCCACTTACCCCCCCGCCCACTTACCCCCGCCGCCCACTTACCCCCCCGCCCACTTACCCCCCTCCGCCCACTTAACCCCCCGCCCACTTACCCCCGCCGCCCACTTACCCCCCCCGCCCACTTACCCCCTGCCCACTTACCCCCCCGCCCACTTACCCCCCCGCCCACTTACCCCCCCGCCCACTTACCCCCCCTGCCCACTTACCCCCCTCCGCCCACTTATCACCCCCGCCCACTTACCCCCCCGCCCACTTACCCCCCGCCCACTTACCCCCCCCGCCCACTTACCCCCCCGCCCACTTACCCCCCGCCCACTTACCCACCCCGCCCACTTACCCCCCCGCCCACTTACCCCCCCGCCCACTTACCCCCCCCGCCCACTTACCCCCACCCACCCACTTACCCCCCCGCCCACTTACCCCCCCGCCCACTTACCCCCTCTGCCCACTTACCCCCCCGCCCACTTACCCCCCCGCCCACTTACCCCCACCCGCCCACTTACCCCCCCTGCCCACTTACCCCCCCGCCCACTTACCCCCACCCGCCCATTTACCCCCACCCGCCCACTTACCCCCACCCGCCCACTTACCCCCCCGCCCACTTACCCCCCCGCCCACTTACCCCCACCCACCCACTTACCCCCCCCGCCCACTTACCCCCCCGCCCACTTACCCCCTCTGCCCACTTACCCCCCCCCGCCCACTTACCCCCCCGCCCACTTACCCCCACCCGCCCACTTACCCCCCCTGCCCACTTACCCCCCACCCACTTACCCCCACCCGCCCACTTACCCCCCCCGCCCACTTACCCCCACCCGCCCACTTACCCCCACCCGCCCACGCCCGGTTACCCCCTGAACCTCTAAACCCCCCGGGCACAGCCCGACTGCAGTGCGGGGGAGAGGAAAGAAAAGATAACACTGGGATGGAGAGAGTGAGAGGGAGGATAAGAGGGGGAGGTAGGAGAAACCAGGGAGAGAAAGAGGGAGGGGGGGGGGGGACAAGAAAACGAGAGATGGGGAGCAAAAGGGGGAGAGAAAGAAAAGGAGATGGGGAAGAGAACGAGAGAAGAAAAGAAAGTGGGAGTGAGAGAGAGAGAGAGAGAGAGAGGGGGGGGGAGAGGGAGAGAGAGAGAGAGATGGACAGAGAGAGATGGACAGAGAGAGATGGACAGAGAGAGATGGACAGAGAGAGATGGACAGAGAGAGATGGACAGAGAGAGAGAGAGAGAGAGAGAGAGAGAGCAGGATGGATTGAGAGAGAGAGAGAGAGGCACAGAGAGAGAGAGGCACAGAGAGAAAGAGAGAGAGAAAGAGGCACAGAGAGAGAGAGAGAGGGGTAGCAGCATGGTTTAATTACTGGGCTAATATTCGGAGGCCTGTGATGTTTCAAGGACAGGAGCTTGATTCCCACAGTAATTGGGGAGTTTAAATTCATGTAATTAAATAAATCTGGTACTAACAAAATTAGTTTCAGCACTGGTGTGTGTGGAGGGTCCACAACGTCACGAAACCTGTGCAGGAGAAAAACTGCAGATGCTGGTTTTAAATCGAAGGTAGACACAGAATGCTGGAGTAACTCAGTGGGTCACCTCAGGTAGCGGTTGCCAACTGTCCTGTATTAGTCGGGACATCCCGTGTTTTGGGCTTAATTGGTTTGTCCCGTACGGGACCGCCCTTGTCCCGTATTAGGCCCGGACACTGTAGGCCCGGACACTGTAGGCCCGGACACTGTAGGCCCGGACACTGTAGGCCCGGACACTGTAGGCCAGGTGCCACTGTAGGCCCGGACACTGTAGGCCCGGACACTGTAGGCCCGGACACTGTAGGCCCGGACACTGTAGGCCCGGACACTGTAGGCCCGGAGGCCCGGGCGCCGCCTGATGGTGGCCGCTGGCTGGGTGAGGTCAGGTGGGGCGCGGGGCGGTGACGTCACCCTTTGTCCCTTCTTTGGGAGTGAGGGAGTTGGCAACCCTAATCTCGGGAGAGAAGGAATGCGTGACGTTTCGGGTCGAGACCCTTCTGCAGACTTCAGAAGAAGGGTCTCAGACACGAAACCTCACCCATTCCTTCTCTCCCGAGATGCTGCCTAGACCCGCTGAGTTGCTCCAGCATTTTGTGGCTGTATCGTGAAGCTGACCTTGTTCACCACTGACTTTCAGGGTGTGTGTGTGAGACCAGGATGACAGAAATGGCCCAGTAAATCACTCACGTCACGGGACCTGTTGTACGCGGGCTGTGAAATATCTCATCCTGAACACCTTGTCCAATACATAATTAAAATGATTTGTAAAGTGATTCACGAGGATGTTGCCAGGACTAGCCAGAAGAAACTTTTTCACCCAGAGAGTTGTGAGTCTGTGGAATTCTCTGCCACAGAGGGCAGTGGAGGCCAATTCACTGGATGAATTTAACAGAGAGTTAGATAGAGCTCTAGGGGCTAGTGGAATCACGGGATATGGGGAGAAGGCAGGCACGGGTTACTGATTGTGGATGATCAGCCATGATCACTATGAATGGCGGTGCTGCCTCAAAGGGCTGAATGGCCTCCTCCTGCGCCTATTTTCTATGTTTCTTTGTTTCTAGAGGGTGTGAGCTACAGGGAGAGGTTGAGCAGGCTGGGTCTCTATTCCTTGGAGCGTAGGAGGATGAGGGGTGATCTTATAGAGGTGTGTAAGATCATTAAAGGAATAGATCGGGTAGATGCACAGTCTCTTGCCGAGAGTAGGGGAATCGAGGACCAGAGGACATAGGTTCAAGGTGAAGGGGAAAAGATTTAATGGGAATCTGAGGGGTAACGTTTTCACCCAAAGGGTGGAGGGTGTATGGAACGAGCTGCCAGAGGAGGTAGTTGAGGCTGGAACTATCCCAACTTTGACAGTTGGACAGGTACATGGATAGGACGGGTTTGGAGGGATATGGACCAAATGCGGGCAGGTGGGACTAGTGTTGCTGGGACATTGTTGGGCGGTGTGGGCGAGTTGGGCTGAAGGGCCTGTTTCCACACTGTATCACTCTGTGACTCTATGAAGGGCCTGTTTCCTCACTGTATCACTCTGTGACTCTATGAAGGGCACCAAATGTTATTCGTGTTATTCCCTTTATCATGTATCTGTCCATCAATCCATCAATCAATGGACGGCTCGATTGTAATCGTGCGTTGTCTTTCCGTTGACTGGTTAGCAAGCAGCAAAAGCTTTTCACTGTACCTCGGTGCACGTGACGATAAACTAAACTATAACTCTGAAGTTTCTGCCACATCCCTTGTCCTCCCGATCTCCCCAGTCAGTCACCCTCGCTGCACGGTGGCGCGGCGGTAGAGTTGCTGCCTCACAGCGCCGACCACGGGCGCCGTCTGCACGGAGTCTGCACGTTCTCCCCGTGACCTGCGTGGGTTTTCTTCCTGAGATCTTCGGCTTCCTCCCACACTCCAAAGACGTGCAGGTTTGTAGATTAATTGGCTTGGTGTAAATATAAGATTGTCCCCCAGTGTGTGTAGGATAGTGTTAGTGTGTGGGGATCGCTGGTCGGCGGGGATCGCTGGTCGGCGCGGACCCGGTGGGCCTGTTTCCGTGCTGTATCTCTAAACTAAACTCAACATAGAAACATAGAAAATAGGTGCAGGAGTAGGCCATTCGGCCCTTCGAGCCTGCACCGCCATTCAATATGATCATGGCTGATCATCCAACTCAGTATCCTGTACCTGCCTTCTCTCCATACCCTCTGATCCCTTTAGCCACAAGGGCCACATCTAACTCCCTCTTAAATATAGCCAATGAACTGGCCTCAACTACCTTCTGTGGCAGAAAATTCCACAGATTCACCACTCTCTGTGTGAAAAAACGTTTCTCATCTCGGTCCTAAAAGACTTCCCCCTTATCCTTAAACTGTGACCCCTTGTTCTGGACTTCCCCAACATCGGGAACAATCTTCCTGCATCTAGCCTGTCCAACCCCTTAAGAATTTTGTAAGTTTCTATAAGATCCCCCCTCGATCTTCTAAATTCCAGCGAGTACAAGCCGAGTCTATCCAGTCTTTCTTCATATGAAAGTCCTGCCATCCCAGGGATCAATCTGGTGAACCTTCTCTGTACTCCCTCTATGGCAAGAATGTCTTTCCTCAGATTAAACATACAGACCAGAGGCAAGTGGAGCCCAGAGCAGTGACTGACTGATTCCCTGTCTCGTCTCTTCAATATTAAGTCCACAGCCACGCTGATGCATGTTAATCAGGAACAAGAGCACGGGTTCTTTTTTAATGAGCTTGAAATATAACAGATCGTTCTGCTGACAGAGAACCAATAAATCCCCAGGGCCCATTACATTCACTCCTTTTATAGTTAATTATTATGAAATATTAGCGAACGCACTTATCTCTCAGTAACAACCTTGTAATGATACCTTTTACTGCTTGTCTCCTGCCAGCCATGTCCCTGCCCTGACTTTCCCCCGCTTGAGATCATCCAACATTCAGGGCCGGCACGGTGGCACAGCGGGTAGAGCTGCTGCCTGACAGCACCAGAGACCTGGGTTCCATCCCGACCACGGGTGACAATAGACAGTAGGTGCAGGAGGAGGCCATTCAGCCCTTCGAGCTAGCAGCACCTTTCAATGTGATCAAGGCTGATCATTCTCAATTAGTACCCCGTTCCTGCCTTCTCCCTGTACCCCCTGACTCCGCTATCCTTAAGAGCTCTATCCAGCTCGCTCTTGAATGCATTCAGAGAATTGGCCCCCACTGCCTTCTGAGGCTGAGAATTCCACAGATTCACGACTCTCTGACTGAAAAAGTTTTTCCACATCTCCGTTCTAAATGGCCTTACCCCTTATTCTTAAACTGTGGCCCCTGGTTCTGGACTCCCACGACATTGGGAACATTTTTATTCACAAAATGCTGAAGTAACTCAGCAGGTCAGGCAGCATCTCAGGAGAGAAACATGTTTCCTGCCTCTAACGTGTCCAACCCCTTAATAATCTTATATGTTTCGATAAGATCCCCTCTCATCCTTCTAAATTCCTCTGTCTTTACGGAGTTTGTACGTTCTCCCCTTGACCTGCGTGGGTTTCCTCCGAGATCTCCGGTTTTCTCCCACACTCCAAAATCATGAGAGGAATAGATCGGGTAGACGCACAGAGTCTCTTGCCCAGAGTAGGGGAATCGAGGACCAGAGGACACAGGTTCAAGGTGGAGGGGAAAAGATTTAATAGGAATCTGAGGGGTAACTTTTCCACACAGAGGGTGGTGGGTGTATGGAACGAGCTGCCAGAGGAGGTAGTTGAGGCTGGGACTATCCCGTTGTTTAAGAACAGTTGGACAGGTACATGGATAGAACGGGTTTGGAAGGTTATGGACCAAGCGCAGGGAAGTGGGACTAGTGTAGCTGGGACATTGTTGGGCGGTGTGGGCAAGTTGGGCGTAAGGGCCTGTTTCCACACTGTATCACTCTATGACTCTATGCTCCAAAGACGTATGGGTTTTGTAGGTTAATATGCTTGGTAACATTGTAAATTGTAAATTGTAAATTGTCCCTAGTGTGTGTAGGATAGTGCTGGTGTGCGGGGATCGCTGGTCGGCACGGACTTGGTGGGCCGAAGGGCCTGATTCCACGCTGCAACAGGCCCTTCGACCCACCGGGTCCGCGCCGCCCAGCGATCCCCGCACACTAACACTATCCTACACACACTAGGGACAATTTTTACATTTACACCAAGCCAATTAACCTACAAACCTGCACGTCTTTGGAGTGTGGGAGGAAACTGAAGATCTCGGATTAAACCCACGCGGGTCACGGGGAGAACGTGCAGACAGCGCCCGTAGTCGGGATGGAACCCGGGTCTCCGGCGCTGCATTCGCTGTAAGGCGGCAACTCTACCGCTGCGCCACGGTGTTCGATGACAATAAAACACACGAAACATTCGTGCGTCCACTTTCCTTCATTGTGGAGATGAAGGAGGTTTTGTGGAATCACTGTGAGTCGAAACTGTTAATAATATATGACGCAGAAAGAAATAATAAATAACATTTTCATGATTTGGCAGCTAACATTTTTAATTATTAAGCAATGCAAAATGTTGGAATGATGCGGACAAGCTTGTTAGGATGAGTAGTTTCACGCACTCCTCTTTAACTAATGCCCTCCGTTAATTCTGAAGACTGACCAGTGATTGATGTCCAATTATTATTTGTCAGTGGGAATTAATTACCTGCTTAAAAATTAAAATATTAATGGGTGAATCATGCTGAACACATGAAACAAATAACTTGTAGGTAAAATATCATCATAACCACCCCGACCCAGAGTTGGCTCATAATTACTTTTTTATATTTAGGGAATATGTACCATTATCACAATCACACACTCCCAGGGGAGGGACACACGGGATAGGGACAGCACGGGATAGACACAGAGTGAAGCTCCCCTCTACACTGTCCCGCCACACAGGAGGGTTAGGAGTGAGGGGGGAGGGGGTGGGGGCGGGGGTCTCAATGTCAGTTTGCTCCTGGGCCTGGCCAAGATGGCCACTCGTGGATCCAGGCAACGGGTAGTCGAGGGTTCTGCCTAGGGGGGCGCCAACTATCTCAATCCCAAATACGGGACAAAGGGTGACGTCATCGCCCCGCGCCCCACGTGACCTCACCCAGCCAGCGGCCACGTGCTCCCGCTCCACCAACGGCGGCAGCCCGGACTGGGAGGCGGGTTGCTAGGCAACCTCTGTCAGGCGGCGCCCGGGCATCCGAGCCTACAGTGTCCGGGCCTACAGCGTCCGGGCCTACAGCGTCCGGGCCTACAGCGTCCGGGCCTACAGCGTCCGGACCTACAGTGTCCGGGCCTACAGTGTCCGGGCCTACAGCGTCCGGGCCTACAGCGTCTGGGCCTGCAGCGTCCGGGCCTACAGTGTCCGGGCCTACAGTGTGCAGGCCTACAGTGTCCGGGCCTACAGTGTCCAGGCCTACAGTGTCCGGGCCTACAGCGTCCGGGCCTACAGTGTCCGGGCCTACAGCGTCCGGGCCTACAGCGTCCGGGCCTACAGCGTTCGGGCCTACAGCGTCCGGGCCTACAGCGTCCGGGCCTACAGCGTCCGGGCCTACAGCGCCCCCCCGGCCTAATACAGGACAAGGGCGGTCCCGTACGGGACAAACCAATTTAGCCCAAAATACGGGATGTCCCGGCTAATACGGGACAGTTGGCGACCCTGGTGGTAATGGATGTATAGGCCCAGAAGATTAGAGTTGAGGAGAGACCAGAGGTAAGGATAGAGCCCTTGGCTTTTGTTGTGTGCTAACCAGTCAGTGGAAAGACAACACATGATTATAATCAAATCATCCACAGTGTACAGATACGTGACAAAGGGAATAACATTTAGTGCAAAGTAAATTCCAGTAAAGTCTGATTAAAGATAGTCCGAGGGTCTCCAAAAAGGTAGATGGGAGGTCAGGACCACTCTCCAGTTGGTGAGAGGACGGTTCAGTTGCCTGATAACAGCCGGGAAGAAACAGTCCCTGAATCTGGAGGTGTGCGTTTCCACACTTCTGTACCTCTTGCCCGATGGGAGAGGGGAGAAGAGGGAGTGGCCGGGGTGAGACTGGTCCTTGATTATGCTGCTGGCCTTGCCGAGGCAGCGTGAGGTGTAGATGGAGTCAATGGAAGGGAGGTTGGTGTGTGTGATCAGATGATACTGTAGAGCTGGTGAGGATTGAGTGTGTATACGGCTTAACTCAGGGAATAGGTCACACGGCATAAAAACATAGAAGTGTCACAGGAGCCGCCACAGAAGCAAGGAACTGCAAGTGCTGGTTTACCAAAGAAAGACACAAAGTGCTGGAGTAACTCAGCAGGTCAGGCTGCATCTTTGGAGAGAAGGAATGGGTGACGTTTCGGGTCGAGACCCTTCTTCGGACAAGTCTTTTGACTCACAAAATGCTGGAGTAACTCAGCAGGTCAGGCAGCATCTCAGGAAAGAAGGAATGGGTGATGTTTCGGGTCGAGACCCTTCTTCAGTCTGAGGAAGGGTCTCGACCCGAAACATCACCCATTCCTTCTCTCCTGAGATGCTGCCTGACCTGCTGAGTTACTCCAGCATTTTGTGAAATAAATACCTTCGATTTGTACCAGCATCTGCAGTTATTTTCCTACACAGTCTTTTGCCTCGGCAACTCCACACTAACCATCAGGTCACCCATATTATTCCCCCCATCTTCCCATCAAAGCCCCCCAGATTCGACCGCTCGGGTACACACCAAGGGGCAATTTACAGAGGTCCAACGAGCCTACAAACCCGCACGTCCTTGGGATGTGGGAGGAAACCGGAGCACCCGGGGAAAAGATTTAATAGGAATCCGAGGGGTAACTTTCTCACACAGAGGGTGGTGGGTGTATGGAACGAGCTGCCAGAGGAGGTCGTTGAGGCTGGGACTATCCCATCGTTTAAGAAACGGTTGGACAGGTACTTGGATAGGACAGGTTTGGAGGGATATGGACCAAGCGCAGGCAAGTGGGACTAGTGTAGCTGGGACATTGTTGGCCGGTGTGGGCGAGTTGGGCCGAAGGGCCTGTTTCCACACTGGATCACTCTGTGACTCTATGACACCCGGAGGAAACCCACGCGGTCACGGGGAGAACGTGCAAACTCCACATAGCGCCAGAGGTCAGGATTGAACCTGGGACTTTGTAGGCAGTGGCTCGACCACTTTGCCACTCAGCATGTAGTTAGAGGATTGTTAATGGATAGGAAAGGTTTAGCGAGATGCAGAGTCCTGGAGTCACAGAGTGATACAGTGTGGAAACAGGCCCTTCATAGAGTCACAGAGTGATACAGTGTGGAAACAGGCCCTTCATAGAGTCACAGAGTGATACAGTGTGGAAACAGGCCCTTCGGCCCAACTCGCCCACACCGGCCAACAATGACCCAGTTACACTAGTCCCACCTGCCTGCATTTGGTCCATATCCCTCCAAACCTGTCCTATCTAAGATTCAAGATTCAAGATATCTTTATTTGTCATCCAAAAAACAAGTTTTCTGGACAAAATTTAGTCACCCACAGTCCAATAATAAAAGCAATAAAACAAGCAAATTACACAACCCCAACCAACACACAAAAAAAAAGAAACATCCATCACAGTGAGTCTCCTCCAGTCACCTCCTCACTGTGATGGAAGGCCAGAATGTCTTTTCTCTTCTCCTGCGGTCAGGCTGGTGTCGTTGCCACGTTCTAGGCCGCGCCGGACGGTACCGATCCAACTGTTTCTTAAACGATGGGATAGTTCCAGCCTCAAGTACCTCCTCCGGCAGCTCGTTCCACACACCCACCACCCTCTGTGTGAAAAAGTTACCCCTCGGATTCCTATTAAATCTTTTCCCCTTCACCTTGAACCTATAAAATTGAACATATGTGCCAAAGGCGGTCAGGAGAGACTTGCCTAGATGGGGCATGTTGGTCGGCACGGGCAAGTTGGGCCGAAGGGCCTGTTTCCATGCTGTCCGACCCAGTGACTCGATGAGAAGGAGGAAAACAAGCTGCAAGAACAAATCACAGCTGGAATTGCGAGCCAATGTGAATGTTTTTTTCCCATTAAGACGTGATTAGTTGTGTGTACCATATCAGGGCTCTAATTACTCAGGGTGAACTTTTTTTAAGCTCAGGAGTGGACTGCCAGGCAGTGATGGATTCCACGCTGTAGTTATGCCGCTGCCCGGCGTGAATCACTGGAACTGTCACATCAGTTTTGTTCCAGTCAGTGAACAAGTGTTTAAAGATTAAAGGATCACCTTTGATGTTGCTAAATTCGACATGCATTCTCCCAGCGTAGCCGTCATTCCTCAAAGCCGAGGAGCGTTCACGACGGTCGCATGTTGATTGCCGGCTTCCAGCTCCCGTGCCCGATAAGAAACCTTTGCCTTTTAGCTTTTCAAAGTCAGGGCACGCAGGATGACTGACAAACGAAAGTTCGACTCCGAGCTGCCCCATTACCATGCAAATGCATGCAGATTCTCACAAGAGCGGGCGGGTGATGTGGACTTGGTGTTCATTCAATAACTCCTCGTACATCAACTGCAATCTTGAACAGAGGCTGAACGTGAACGGAGGCCGAGAAACCTACAAAACATAGAATATGTCCTTCAGCGACAGACTCCTTCACCCCAAGTGCGTGAAACATAGAAACATAGAAAATAGGTGCAGGAGGAGGCCATTCGGCTGATCATCCAACTCAGTATCCTGTACCTGCCTTCTCTCCATACCCCCTGATCCCTTTAGCCACAAGGGCCACATCTGACTCCCTCTAAAAATATATAGCCAATGAACTGGCCTCAACTACCTTCTGTGGCAGAGAATTCCACAGATTCACCACTCTGTGTGAAAAAAAACGTTCTCATCTCGGTCCTGAAAGACTTCCCCCTTATCCTTAAACTGTGACCCCTTGTTCTGGACTTCCCCAACATCGGGAACAATCTTCCTGCATCTAGCCTGTCCAACCCCTTAAGAATTTTGTACGTTTCTATAAGATCCCCCTCAATCTTCTAAATTCCAGCGAGTACAAGCCGAGTCTATCCAGTCTTTCTTCATATGAAAGTCCTGCCATCCCAGGGATCAATCTGGTGAAGGAGAGATATAGGAGGTCCTTCATTCACGCTGCTGTGAGACTGCACAACCAGCACTGCTCCCAGCAGACGAGTCAACAGGAACAGGAACAGTCAAGGAACACGCAGTAAACTGATGACAATTTATCCTTGTCTTTACTTTTATTTATAATGAATGCTCTCCTGCTGTCCACTTTGCGGCTGTAACACTATATTTCCCCGGTGTGGGACGAATAAAGGAATATATTATTATTATTATATTATTATAGGTGCAGGAGGATGTGTGCTGGGGGCTGTTGGTCGGTTAGATACCTAAAGTTGGAGAATTCAGTGTTCACACTGTTGTGTTGTAAGCTGCCCAGGCAGAATATGAGGTGCTTTTGCCCCAATTTGCGTGTGGCCTCACCCTGACAGTGGAGGGGACCCAGGACGGCACGGTGGCGCAGCGGGAGAGTTGCTGCCTTACATCACCAGAGACCCGGGTTCGATCCCGACTGTGGGCGCTGTTTGTACAGAGTTTGCACGTTCTCCCCGTGACCTGCGTGGGTTTTCTCCGAGATCTTCGGTTTCCTCCCACACTCCAAAGACGTGCGGGTTTGTAGGTTAATTGGCTTGGTGTAAGTGTAAATTGTCCCCAGTGCGTGTAGGATAGTGTCAGTGTGCGGGGATCGCCGGTCGGCACGGACTCGGCGGGCCGAAGGGCCTGTTTCCGTGCCCTATCTCTGAACTAAACTAAACCAAACCGCTAGATTTAATCCATTTCCAAAATGCTTCTTGCAGAATCCGTGATCCCAATATAACACAGGAATTTAAATGCACGACTTAAGTGTGAAATGTTTTGACATTATTCATAGCTTCATTGCTCTGCATAGAAATGTCAGTCATCCCGGATGAAGCCTGAGATGCTAATAGCAGTGTTTAATTTAAAATTAGCAACAGTGTGAGAGATGTAAGAGGCAGGTATTCTCGTATTCGGAGTGCTGTGAGCGAATGTGGGCCCCATATCTGAGTGCTGGCTCTGGAGAGGGTCCAGAGGAGGTGAGGAGGAACTTCTTTAGTCAGAGGGCAAGTTAATCTGTGGAACTCACTGCCACAGAGGGCTGTGGAGGCCAAGTCAGTGGATATTTTCACAGAAGGGACAGACAAATTCTTGATTAGAGATAGACACAAAATGCTGGAGTAACTCAGCGGGCCAGGCAGCGTCTCTGGAGAGAAGGAATGGGGTGACGTTTCGGTTCGAGACCCCTCCATCTCTCCAGAGATGCTGCCTGTCCCGCTGAGTTAGACAATAGACAATAGGTGCAGGAGTAGGCCATTCGGCCCTTCGAGCCAGCACCACCATTCAATGTGATCATGTAGAGCTCTTAAGGATAAGTTGTGAATCTGTGGAATTCTCTGCCTCAGAAGGCAGTGGAGGCCAATTCTCTGAATGCATTCAAGAGAGAGCTAGATAGAGCTCATAAGGATAGCGGAGTCAGGGGGTATGGGGAGAAGGCAGGAACGGGGTACTGATTGAGAATGATCAGCCATGATCACATTGAATGGCGGTGCTGGCTCGAAGGGCCGAATGGCCTCCTCCTGCACCTATTGTCTATTGTCTATTGTTATGTTTAGTTTAGATTAGTTTGGAGATGCAGGGCAGAAACAGTCCCTTCGGCCCACCGAGTGACCCCAGCACACTAACACTACCCGACACACACTGGGGACAAGTTCACATTCATGACCAAGACAATTAACCTACACACCTGCAGGCCTTTGGAGTGTGGGAGGAAACCGAAGATCTTGGAGAGAGCTTGGCGGGCACGGTGGTGCAGCGGTAGAGTTGCTGCCTTACAGCGAATGCAGCGCCGGAGACCCGGGTTCCATCCCGACTACGGGCGCCGTCTGTACGGAGTTTGTACGTTCTCCCCGTGATCTGCGTGGGTTTTCTCCGAGATCTTCGGTTTCCTCCCACACTCCAAAGATGCGCAGGTTTGTAGGTTAATTGGCTTGGCAAATGTAAACATTGTCCCTAGTGTGTGTAGGATAGTGTTAGTGTGCGGGGATCGCTGGTCGGCGTGGACCCGGTGGGCCGAAGGGCCTGTTTCCGCGCTGCATCTCTAAACTAAACTAAAACCAAAAACCCACGCAGGTCACGTAGAGAACGTACAAACTCCGTACAGACGGCGCCCGTGGTCGGGATGGAACCCGGGTCTCTGGCGCTGTGAGGCAGCAGCTCTACCCGCTGCGCCACCGTGCCGTACTGCGTGCTGTGCTCCTCTACGTTGAGTGATCTCAGACCATGTTGGTGGCTTTTAGTTTGGGAATATTAGTGTTCTTTGTGTCGCGTGGCCAATATTTTCCCTTCGATCATCAACACTTTGCTATTTATGAATACCCTGCTGTGAACAAATTAGTTCCAGCTCCTCCATCACCAACCAGCATACACTGTTTACATATTTAGTGTGAAGTGCTCTGGAATAACTTCTTCAGTGACATCCCCTTAGGGCTGAAGATGACGTTGGTACTGCAGTCTCGTGCTTTCTGGAAGCGACTGGTGATTTTACCGGGTATTTATTTATTGCCGCAGATGCAATTAAACGTTACATAGCGAAATTCATTTTGCATATAATGCTGAGCCCGCCATGTTTGACGCCATTTTGAAAAAAAATAATTCAGAGATAGAGCGCGGAAACAGGCCCTTCGGCCAGCCGGGTCTGTGCCGCCCAGCGATCCCCGCACATTAACACTATCCAACACACACACACACACACACACACACACACACACACACACACACCCACACTAGGAACAATTTTTTAAAAACAGTTATACCAAGCCAATTAACCTACAAACCTGCACGTCTTTGGAGTGTGGGAGGAAACCGAAGATCTCGGAGAAAACCCACGCAGGTCACGGGGAGAACGTACAAACTCCGTACAGACGGCGCCCGTAGTCAGGATGGAACCCGGGTCTCCGGCGCTGCATTCGCTGTAAGGCGGCAACTCTACCGCTGCGCCACCGTGCCGCCCATCAAGTTTCATCAACCTTGGCCGGGCCAAGCGTAGCTGTGGTGTTCTCCGCCGCTGCTCCACCGCTGTAGGCCGCGTGCAGTCCACGGGCTCGGCCTCTCAGAGCGGCCCATGGTCTAGCCGAGCCCCGGGCTGCTGCACGGCCTCCAGCAGCCCACTCCCCATCGAGGCCGTGCCCTCCCTCCCTCCCTCCCTCCCTCCCTCCCTCCCTCCCTCCCTCCCTCCCTCCCTCCCTCCCTCCCTCCCTCCCTCCCTCCCTCCCGCAAATGGACCTGTTGTCATCAGCTGCAAGGTCATCAGTGATAAGAGCAGAATGAGGCCATTCGGCCCATCAAGTCCACTCCGCCAGTCAATCATGGCCGATCTATCTCTCCCTCCTAACCCCATTCTCCTGCCTTCTCCCTGTAATCCTTGACAACCGGACTAATGTGGCGGTCGGTTGGCAAACTGCAGTGGGTCAAGGCCGCTGTGTAGACCGGAGTTACTGCGTTCCATATCTACCCTCTCAAAACATTTCACAATGGTGGATGTCAAGGCTACAGGACGGTGGGCTGGGGTTGCCAACTGTCCCGTATTAGCCGGGACGTCCCGTATTTTGGGCTAAATTGGTTTGTCCCGTACGGGACCGCCCTTGTCTTGTATTAGGCCCAGGGGGGGGGGGGGTGTAAGGGATGACAGGAGAGGGGGGAATGAGGGGTTACGGGGGTTGAGGGGTCATGGGGGGGGTGAGGGTCGGAAGGAGGGTAGTTTGTGAGATGTTTGCTCCTATCACAGCGCACACAAGAGTCTGAAGAAGGGTCTCGACCCGAAACGTCACCCATTCCGTCTCTCCACAGATGCTGCCTGACCCGCTGAGTTACTCCAGCATGTTGTGTCTAGCCCCCCTACTCCATCACACTGAAGAACGGTCCCGATCCGAAGCGTTGTCTGCCTATTCCCTCCACAGATGTCGCGAGACCGCTGAGTTCCTCCAGCACTTTGTGTTTTGCTCAAACTTCCAGCATCTACAGTTCCTTGTGGCTGTACTGGACAACTTCACATCATCAAGTATGTTGGTTAGGAATGGAGTCATACAGTGATACAGTGTGGAAACAGGCCCTTCGGCCCAACTTGCCCACACCGGCCAACAATGTCCCACCTACACTAGTCCCACCTGCCTGCGCTTGGCTCATATCCCTCCAAACTTGTCCTATCCATGTACCTGTCTAACTGTTTCATAAACACTGGGATAGTCCCAGCCTCAACTACCTCCTCTGGCAGCTTGTTCCATACACCCTCCACCCTCTGTGTGAAAAAGTTACCCCTTGGATTCCTATTAAATCTTTTCCCCTCACCTTGAACCTATGTCCTCTGGTCCTCGATTCCCCTACTCTGGGCAAGAGACTCTGTGCATCTACCTGATCTATTCCTCTCATGATTTTGTACACCTCTATAAGATCACCCCTCATCCTCCTGCGCTCCAAGGAATAGAGACCCAGCCTGCCCAACCTCTCCCTGTAGCTCACACCCTCTAGTCCTGGCAACATCCTCGTAAATCTTCTCTGTTCCCTTTGCAGTTTGTTTCTTAAACATTATAATGTTCCCTGCCTCAACTACCTCCTCTGGCAGCTTGCGAAGGAAGGAACTGCAGATGCTGCTTTATACCGAAGATAGACACAAAGTGTGGGAGTAACTCAATGGGTCAGGCAGCATCTTTGAGGAAAGTGAATAGAAACATCGAAAATAGGTGCAGGAGTAGGCCATTCGGCCCCTTGAGCCAGCACTGCCATTCAATGTGATTGTGGCTGATCATCCACAATCAGTACCCCCCCCGTTCCTGCTTTCTCCCCGTATCCCTTGATTCCCTTAGCCCTAAGAGCCAAATCTAACTCTCTCTTGAAAACAAGACAACAATACGTGACGTTTCGGGTCTGAACCTTCATGGGAGGGGTGGTACGGAGGGAGGTTGTTTGTGGAATTGACTGCAGCCAAGTGTAGGAAGAAAACTGCAGATGTTGGTTAAAATCGAAGGTAGACACAAAATGCTGGAGTAATTCAGCGGGTCAGGCAGCATCTCGGGAGAGAAGGAATGGGTGACGTTTTGGGTCGAGACCCTTCTTCAGACTGATGTCAGGGGAGGGGGCGGGACAGAGATAGAATGTAGTCGGAGACAGGAAGACTAGCGGGGGTTTGACTGTCGTTAACGGCCATTTGCCCGGTTATGTTTACTGAGTTATTTTTTCTTCTAAATAAAGCACAGTCTAATCAGTTTCTCACTTTTTAATTGGGTTGAAATTGTCTTCTCACGTGCTTGCATGTTGTTGTTCCACACTGTGGATTTCAAGCAGGGCTCTCTGGTAATTGCTGTCGAGGTTTCTCATCAAATCTGCTTGGCAGATTCTACCCACATAAACCCAGATTATATTTCAATGATATAACCTATTTATACACAAAATGCTGGAGTAACTCAGCAGGTCAGGCAGCATCTCTGGAGAGAAGGAATGGGTGACGTTTCGGGTCGAGACCCTTCTTCAGACTGATGTCAGGGGGGGCGGGACAAAGGAAGGATATAGTTGGAGACAGGAAGATAGAGGGAGAACTGGGAAGGAGGAGGGGAAGAGAGGGACAGAGGAACTATCTAAAGTTGGAGAAGTCGATGTTCATACCGCTGGGCTGCAAGCTGCCCAGGCGAAATATGAGGTGCTGTTCCTCCAATTTGCGCTGGGCCTCACTATGGCACTGGAGGAGGCCCATGACAGAAAGGTCAGACTGGGAATGGGAGGAGGAGGTGAAGTGCTCAGCCACCGGGAGATCAGTTTGGCCAACGCGGACCGAGCGCAGGTAAGAAATGTCATGACGTCATCAAGTCATAAGATCAAGTGATTAGGAGCAGGATTAGGCCATTCGGCCCATCAGGTCTACCCCGCCTTTCAATCGTGGCTGATCTATCTCTCCCTCCTAACCCCATTCTCCTGCCCTCTCCCCATAACCCCTGACACCCGCCCTGATCAACAATCTATCTATCTCTGTCGTAAATATATCTGCTGACTTTGCCTTCACAGACTTCTGCGGCAAAGAATTCCACCTCATCTCCTTCCTAAAAGAACGTCCTTTAATTCTGAGGCTATGACCTCTCTTCCTAGACTCTCCCACTGGTGGAAACATTAGGGTTGCCGACTGTCCCGTATTAGCCGGGACATCCCATATTTTGGGCTACATTGGTTTGTTCCGTACGGGACTGCCCTTGTCCCGTATTAGGCCCAGGGGGCGCTGTAGGCCCGGACACTGTAGGCTCGGACACTGTAGGCCTGGACACTGTAGGCCCGGACAGTGTAGGCCCGGACACTGTAGGCCCGGACACTGTAGGCCCGGACAGTGTAGGCCCAGACAGTGTAGGGCCGGACAGTGTAGGCCCGGACAGTGTAGGCCCGGACAGTGTAGGTCTGAACAGTGTAGGCCCGGGGGGGCGCTGTAGGTCCGGACCGTGTAGGCCTGGACAGCGTAGGCCCGGACAGTGTAGGGCCGGACAGTGTAGGCCTGGACAGCGTAGGCCCGGACGCTGTCGATCCGGACAGTGTAGGCACAGACAGTTTGGCCCCGGACAGTGTAGCCCCGGACAGTGTAGGTCCGGACAGTGTAAGCCCGGACAGTGCAGGCCCGGACAGTGTAGGCCCAGACAGTGTAGGCGGGGAGGCCCAGGCGCCACCTGATCGAGTTTGCCTAGCAACCCGCCTCCCGGCCCGGGCGGCCGCCATTGGTGGAGCGGGAGCTGGGTGAGGTCACGTGGGGCGCGGGGCGGTGACGTCCCGTATTTGAGACAGGAAACATCCTCTCCACATCCACTCTATCCAGGCCTTAGTTGAGAGGAAGCCCTTTGGTGTGTTCTCTCATTAAGGGAGCACAGTCACAAGTGGTTGCGCTAATTTTTCTCGAATCCCGGTCTCTTCCCACGCATCTATCACGCCTCCACGTTCTCCATCTCCTTGTCTTCAGACTGGAGTTCTGCTGTTCATCACCTTTGCCTCATTAAGCATCGCAGATTAACATTTGAAGCTGCAGCCAATGATGGGTAGTGTTGCCACTGTGATTATCCTCTTGCATTAATCCCAGACACAAAACACATTCATCCTTGCAGACGGATTTATTTTCTCAGAGACGAGATTCAAGAGAATCGAGAGTGTTTAATTGTCGCTTGTACTAACGATGGAACAATTAAATCAGGCACGGTGGCGCAGCGGTAGAGTTGCTGCCTCACAGCGCCGGAGACCCGGGTTCCATCCCGACTACGGGCACTGTCTGTACGGAGTTTGTACGTTCTCCCCGTGACCTGCGTGGGTTTTCTCCGGGTGCTCCGGTTTCCTCCCACACTCCAAAGACGTGCAGTTTTGTAGGTTAATTGGCTTGGTGTAAATGTAAATTGTCCCCTAGTGTGTGTGTAGGATAGTGTTAGTGTGCGGAGATCGCTGGTCGGCGCGGACCCGGTGGGCCGAAGGGCCTATTTCAGTGATTTTTCTCTAAATAAAACTAGGTCAAATGGCACATAAGCAGGCCCTTCGGCCCAACTCATCAATGCTAGCCAAGTTGCCCCACCTAAACTAGTCTCATTTAGCCCACATCTCTCAAATCCTTTCTTATCTGTGTATTTGTCTAAATGTCTTTAAAATGCTGTTATAGCACCTGCCTCAACTACCTCCTCTGGAAGCTCGTTCCAAACGCCAACACGCTGTGCCCACTGAGTCCGCGCCGACCAGCGATCGGCGTTGTGAATCTGTGGAATTCTCTGCCTCAGAAGGCAGTGGAGGCCAATTCTCTGAATGCATTCAAGAGAGAGCTAGATGGAGCTCTTAAGGATAGCGGAGTCAGGGGGTATGGGGAGAAGGCAGGAACGGGGTACTGATTGAGAATGATCAGCCATGATCACATTGAATGGCGGTGCTGGCTCGAAGGGCCTCCTCCTGCACCTATTGTCTATTGTCTATTGTCTATAGAACGTACAAACTCCGTACAGACGGCGCCCGTAGTCGGGATGGAACCCGGGTCTCCGGCGCTGCATTCGCTGTGAGGCGGCAACTCTACCGCTGCGCCACCGTGACCGCCCTAATGTAAATGTAAATTGTCCCTCGTGTGTGTCCCTAGGGTAGTGTTGATGTGTGGCAGTCGCTGGTTGGCATGTACTTGGTCGTCCGAAGGGCCTGTTTTCGGCTTCATCTCTAAACTAACTAAACTAAACAAGATTTGGCAACGTGTCAGGGCAAGACCCTTTTTTTTCAGACTCTTTTCCAGCTTTCTTACTCCCCCCCTACAATCAGTCTGAAGAAGGGTCTCGACCCGAAACGTCACCTGTCCATTTTCTCCAGAGATGCTGCCTGACCCGCTGCGTTACTCCAGCCCTCTGTGTCCTCTAGTGTTGTGCAGTGTTCTAGAAGCTGGTAGTTGTTGAGGAGAAGCTGTCCTTGAACCTAGAGGTCAAGTGTTTCAGACAGTCGGGCAGAGGTGATCGGGACAGTACCCCAGCTTATGGAAGGACCGTTGAGAAGCCTGATAACAGAGGGAAAAAGCTGTTCCTGAGTCTGGTGGTGCGCGCTTTCAAGCTTCTGTACCTTCTGCCCGACGGGAGTGGGGAGAAGAAGGAAAGACCGGGGTGAGACAAGTCTTTGATCACATTGGCTGGTGTTCTGAGACAGCATGGAGTCAATGGGAGGGCAGTATGGTCTGTGTGATGGACTAGGTCACATCGACCTCTCTCTGCAATATCTTGCGGTCTTGTGCAGAGCTGTTCCCAAACCAAGCTGTGATGCAACCCTCCAGTAGGCTTTCCATGGTGCATCTTCCATGCTTTGTAAGAGTCACTGGAGACATGCCGAGTTTCCTCAGTCTCCTACAGAAGTAGAGGCATTGAGAGGAATAGATCGGGGTTATGGGGAGAAGGCAGGAACGGGGTACAGATTGAGAATGATCAGCCATGATCACATTGAATGGCGGTGCTGGCTGGAAGGGCCGAATGGCCTCCTCCTGCACCTATTGTCTATTGTCACTCTCACCTCATTTCCTCTCTCTCTCTCCTCCCCTCTCCTGCCGCTCTCTCTCATCAATATGCCCGCTCTACCTGACCTTCATATAAAGGCACATGGAGTATGTTTACCAATTAAACTCTAATTACATGCATTTATTCAAATGAATTTAATTCTTATAATTACGAGTTCCAGTCACAGAGGAGGAAGCTCCCTGATGAATTATTGGTGAGGTTTTCTTAGGTCAATTATTGAGATAACATTACCTTTGTACAATAGACACAAAATGCAGGAGTAACTCAGCGGGACAGGCAGCATCAGGAGAAAAAGGATGCGTGATAATAGACAATAGACAATAGGTGCAGGAGGAGGCCATTCGGCCCTTCGAGCCAGCACCGCCATTCAATGTGATCATGGCTGATCATTCTCAATTAGTACCCCGTTCCTGCCTTCTCCCCATACCCCCTGACTCCGCTATCCTTAAGAGCTCTATCTAGCTCTCTCTTGAACGCATTCTGAGAATTGGCCTCCACTGCCTTCTGAGGCAGAGAATTCCACAGATTCACAACTCTCTGACTGAAAAGGTTTTTCCTCATCTCAGTTCTAAATGGCCTACCCCTTATTCTTAAACTGTGTGGGCCCTGGTACTGGACTCCCCCAACATTGGGAACATGTTTCCTGCCTCTAACGTGTCCAACCCCTTAATAATCTTATACGTTTCGATAAGATCTCTGATGCTTCAGGTCGAGACCTTTCTTCAGACTTTTACAATGCTGTTACTTTTTTCCTGAGACCTCAGATAGATCAATAGTCAATAGTCAATGGTGCTGTTTTTGTCACATCTGCAACGGCACGGTGACATTATTTTTGAGTATATCACACGTGCAGGCGCGGCCATTTTGAGTATCATTATTCAAAGTCCTCAAAGTCCGGTCAGCCCGCTCGCTCGATGTACTGGAACAGATCCCGCGAACTCACGTCCCTCTCCTCTCCTCTCCTCTCCTCTCCTCTCCTCTCCTCTCCTCTCCTCACCCGGCCATCTTTGTGTCCCTTGTGGCACCTCCTGCTGCTAGGGGTTGCCAACTTCCTCACTCCCAAATAAGGGACAAAAGGTGACATCATCACCCCTTGCCCCTTGCCCCATTTGTCCCTTATTTGTGAAAACTTCTTCACCCAGAGAGTTGTGAATTTGTGGAATTAATTCTCTGCCACAGAAGTCAGTGGAGGCCAATTCACTAGATGAATTTATGAGAGAGTTAGATAGAGCTCTAGGGGCTAGTGGAATCAAGGGATACGGGGAGAAGGCAGGCACGGGTTACTGATTGTGGATGATCAGCCATGATCACAATGAATGGCGGTGCTGGCTCGATGGGCCGAATGGCCTCCTCCTGCACCTATTTTCTATGTTTCCATGTTTCTAAGTCCACCACGTTTCAGGCCGAGACCCTTCCTCCAAGCCCCTGCCAATGGGTGAATAAACACAGCATTGCCGCGCTGAAAACCATCCCGTACAACAATGACTCTGAATGATGAGATAGGAACCAAATCTGTCTTCATCACCGGAAAGCAGGAACTGTATCCTCAGGCTTCCTCTTCCGACTTAATTTAGCACCCTCGTTTTTTTGGCATTTGACGTTCCAAATCAGGATCAGAATCTGATTCACAGTCGAAAGTGTCGAGACAAAGCAGTAAGTATTGACAGCAGTAAACAATTATCTTTGAGTGAGATAACAACTTAACAGTCTTGCATGATTAATACCTCACATAAAGAATTTATTGTGCCGACGCGAAATATAATGTTATGAATGCATAATGAACCCAAATAACTTTCTGTAAGAGAATGTGTAAGCCATTTGATTTGTCGCCATGGCAACGGGACTGCCATTACTTTCTATGTTCTGCCGCGAGACTCATAAGGCCCTTTTATGTTTTTTAATGTTAAATGATAACATTAACAGCGATTGGAAAATCACTTGCGAATTATGTTTTTGCCTTGTTCTTCAATTTATCTGGAAGTGAATCTCACGGTCCCATTCTTTCGTTTAGTTTGGAGATGCAGCTCGGAAACAGGCCCTTCGGCCCACCGAGACCAGCGATCCCCGTATACTAGCACTGTCCTGCACACACGCACACACACACACACACACACACACACACACACACACTAGGGATCATTTACAATTTGACCAGAGCCAATTGACCTACAAAACCTGGACGCATTTGGAGTGTGGGAGGAAACCGGAGCGCCCGGAGAAAACCCACGCAGGTCACGGGGAGAACGTACAAACTCTGTACAGACAGCACCCGTAGTCAGGATCGAACCCGGGTCTCTGGTGCTGTGAGGCAGCAGCTCTACCCGCTGCGCCACCGTGGGAGCTCGGGCTGTCATGGAGAGCTGTACAGTACAGAATCTGGCCCTTCGGCCTACCATGTTCCTGGTGACTAAGTTGGCATATTTGGGATAGTCCCATTTGCCTGCATTTGGCCCATAGCCCTCTAAACCCTTCCTATCCATAGACCCATCCAAATGTCTCATACGAGTCAGAACCAAGCAGCAAAGCCTTTATTTGTTTACTTTAATAAAGTGTCTATACTTTACCTACAGGCCCCTTGGGCCTAATACGGGACAAGGGCGGTCCCGTACGGGACAAACCAATTTAGCCCAAAATACGGGATGTCCCGGCTAATACGGGACAGTTGGCAACCCTAGGTAGAGTAGACTTGATGGGCTGAATGGCCTAATTCAGCTCTGAGAACTTTTGAACTCAGCAGGTCAGGCAGCATCTCTGGAATAAAAGGATGGGTAAAGTTTCGGGCTGGAACCTTCTTCAGACCAGGTTCCAACCCGAAACGTCACCCATCCTTTTACTCCAGAGATGCTGCCTGACCCGCTGAGTTACTCCAGCACTCTGTGAAACCTCACCTATCCATGTTCTCCACAGATGCTGCCTGACCCGCTGAGTTACTCCAGCACTTTGTGAAACGTCACCTATCCATGTTCTCCAGAGATGCTGCCTGACACGCTGAGTTACTCCAGCACTCGGTGAAACCTCACCTATCCATGTTCTCCACAGATGCTGCCTGACCCGCTGAGTTACTCCAGCACTCTGTGTCTATCTCCCTCTAAACACTTCCTATCCATTAACCTGTCCAAATGTTTCTTAAATGCTGTGATGGTATCAGCCTCAACTATCTCCTCCGGCAGCTCGTTCCATACACCCACCACCATTTGTGTAAAGAAAAGTTACCTCTCAGGCTCCTGTTAACTGTTGCCCCTTCACCACCATTCAATGTGATCATGGCTGATCATTCTCAATCAGTACCCCGTTCCTGCCTTCTCCCCATACCCCCTGACATCCTCTCCACATCCACTCTATCCAGGCCTTTCCCTGCTTAATGACCTCTGCTGCAAAATGTCCTTCTAACTCGATGCTAATAAACATATTTATCAAATCGAGTGAACTGTGGAATCATACTTAATATTGTATTATTGTAACCGTGAGAGTTAAATGTCTAATTAGTACGTTGGCTGTTCGTGTTTGATTTCAGCCACAATAAGTTAGTTTAAATGGATTTTTAATTAGGTGTATCCCACTATGTGTTGGACCACATATCGGGGACAGATAAAAGCCGGAATGAATCACATCTCAGTTACCAAACTCAGCCAGACAACGGCCCTAAGCTGTGTCCTAGTGACTGCTGTATGTTCGGACTCAAAACAGATTTATAGAAACTTAGAAACATAGAAAATAGGTGCAGGAGGAGGCCATTCGAGCCAGCACCGCCATCCAATTTAAAACTGAGGTGAGAAGAAACTTTTTCACCCAGAGAGTTGTGCATTTGTGGGAATTCTCTGCCACAGAAAGCAGTGGAGGCCGATTCACTGGATGAATTTAAAAGAGAGTTAGATAGAGCTCTAGGGGCTAGTGGAATCAAGGGATATGAGGAGAAGGCAGGCATGGGTTGCTGATTATGGATGATCAGCCGTGATCACAATGAATGGCGGTGCTGGCTCGAAGGGCCAAATGGCCTCCTCCTGCACCTATTGTCTGTGTTTCTAGCTTTCCACTGCATCCTGGTACACGTGAACCAAGAAGAGTCCTGTTTTAAATCTGGCTGCTGATTTGTCCTGATACAGGCTGAAGATTTTTGCCTTCTGCATCTTCCTGTCAGCCCATCACCCAATCTGCTCTCTCTCTGATGGATGTAAAATATTCCGTGGTAAAATGTTTGGATTTACTCCAACTATCTCATCCATTATCCATCACACAACATTACCGACAAAGATGATCATCTCATTATCACGTCACTGCGTGTGTGTGTGTGTGTGTGTGTGTGTGTGTGTGTGTGTGTGTGTGTGTGTGTGTGTGTGTGTGTGTGTAGGGAAAAGAACTGCAGCTGCTAGTTAAAAATCGAAGGTAGACACAAAATGCTGGAGTAACTCAGCGGGTCAGGCAGCATCTCGGGAGAGAAGGAATGGGTGACGTTTCGGGTCGAGACTGAAGAAGGGTCTCGGCCCGAAATGTCACCCATTCCAATAGACATTAGACAATAGACAATAGGTGCAGGAGGAGGCCATTCGGCCCTTCGAGCCAGCACCGCCATTCAATGTGATCATGGCTGATCATTCACAATCAGTACCCCATTCCTGCCTTCTCCCCATACCCCCTGACTCCGCTATCCTTAAGAGCTCTATCTAGCTCTCTCTTGAATGCATTCAGAGAATTGGCCTCCACTGCCTTCTGAGGCAGAGAATTCCACAGATTCACAACTCTCTGACTGAAAAAGTTTTTCCTCATCTCTGTTCTAAATGGCCTACCCCTTATTCTTAAACTGTGGCCCTTGTTCTGGACTTCCCCAACATTGGGAACATGTTTCCTGCCTCTAACGTGTCCAACCCCTTAATAATCTTATACGTTTCGATAAGATCCCCTCTCATCCTACTTAATTCCAGTGTATACAAGCCCAGTCGCTCCAGTCTTTCAACATATGACAGTCCCGCCATTCCGGGAATTAACCTAGTAAACCTACGCTGCACGCCCTCAATAGCAAGAATATCCTTCCTCAAATTTGGAGACCAAAACTGCACACAGTTTTCCTTCTCTCCCGAGATGCTGCCTGACCCGCTGAGTTACTCCAGCATTTTGTGTCTACCTGTGTGTGGTTTTAGTTTTGTTTATTCATTGCCACATGTGTGGTGATACAGTGTAAAGTTTTTTCTCAAATGTTACCCAGTCAAATCACACCACACTTGAGGACAATAGGTCCTCTTCTGGAACAGCACCCAGGGAGCTGCCAGGTGCCAACAATATCTGGCAACTTCCATGGGTCTGAAACGTCCCATCTTGGCCCATACTCACTGGAGGTTAGAAGGATGAGAGGGGATATTATAGAAACGTGTAAAATTATGAAAGGACTGGACAAGCTAGATGCAGGAAAAATGTTCCCAATGTTGGGGGAGTCCAGAACCAGGGGCCACACGGTCTAAGAATAAAGGGGAGGCCATTTAGAAACTGAGGTGAGAAGAAACTTTTTCACCCAGAGAGTTGTGAATTTGTGGAATTCTCTGCCACAGAGGGCAGTGGAGGCCAATTCACTGGATGAATTTTAAATAGAGTTAGATAGAGCTCTAGGGGCTAGTGGAATCAAGGGATATGGGGAGAAGGCAGGCACGGGTTACTGATTGTGGATGATCAGCCATGATCACAATGAATGGCGGTGCTGGCTCGAAGGGCCGAATGGCCTCCTCCTGCACCTATTGCCTGTGTTTCTAGCTTTCCACTGCATCCTGGTACACATGAACCAAGAAGAGTCCTGTTTTAAATCTGGCTGCTGATTTGTCCTGATAGAGGCGGAAGATTTTTGCCTTCTGCATCTTCCTGTCAGCCCATCACCCAATCTGCTCTCTCTCTGATGGATGTAAAATATTCCGTGGTAAAATGTTTGGATGTACTCCAACTATCTCATCCATTATCCATCACACAACATTACCGACAAAGATGATCATCTCATTATCACGTCACTGCGTGTGTGTGTGTGTGAGTGTGTGTGTGTGTGTGTGTGTGTGTGTGTGTGTGTGTGTGTGTGTGTGTGTGTGTGTGTGCGTGTGTGTGTGTGTGTGTGTGTGCGTGCGTGCGTGCGTGCGTGCGTGCGTGCGTGCGTGTGTGTGTGTAGGGAAAAGAACTGCAGCTGCTGGTTAAAAATCGAAGGTAGACACAAAATGCTGGAGTAACTCAGCGGGTCAGGCAGCATCTCTGGAGAGAAGGAATGGGTGACGTTTTGGGTCGAGACTGAAGAAGGGACTCGACCCGAAATGATTGTGGGTGATCAGCCGTGATCACAGTGAATGGCGGTGCAGGCTCGAAGGGCCGAATGGCCTCCTCCTGCACCTATTTTCTATGTTTCTATGTTTCTATGGCCCAGGGAGATCTGCTATTTCTTAGAGACACATGGAACCGTAGATAGGGCAGCACGGTGGCGCGGCGGTAGAGTTGCCGCCTTACAGCGCTTGCAGCGCCGGAGACCCAGGTTCGATCCCGACTACGGGTGCCGTCTGTACGGAGTTTGTATGTTTTTCTCGTGACCTGCGTGGGTTTTCTGCAGATGCTCAGGTTTCCTCCCGCATGTCGTTCAGTTTAGTTTAGTTTAGAGATACAGCGCGGAAACAGGCCCTTCGGCCCACCGGGTCCGCGCCGACCAGCGATCCCCGCACACTAACACTATCCTGCACGCACTAGGTACAATTTACACATATACCAAGCCAATTAACCACCGTACAAACCTGCACGTCTGTGGAGTGTGGGAGGAAACGGAAGATCTCGGAGAAAACCCACGCAGGTCACGGGGAGAACGTACAGACAGCGCCCGTAGTCGGGATGGAACCCGGGTCTCCGGCGCTGCATTCGCTGTAAGGCAGCAACTCTACCGCTGCGCCACCGTGACCGCCCACGTTCTATCTGGGACAGATGACAATAAAACACCGTGCTGCCCTATCTACGGTTCCATGACAATAAAACACTCTTGACTCCTGACAGCGCAGAGACCATGTGAACAATCCCACCACTACAGAAACCCAGCCCAGCAGCTCCTCTCTGCGTGGGCAGTTTGTTTCCGTTTCCAGAGCTCCGTCTAAAACAGTTTAATCAGTTCAAATCAACCTTGATTCTGGCAGAACTATCTCTGGTCGGCACACTGCAGCTGCTGAAAAGAACAGCGGAGACTTCAGGTCAAATCAGCATCAATAGCCTCGCCGATGATAACTGATGTGCAGAATCATTATCCCGTGAGGTCCAGCTTGCTGTGGACCCTCGATAAATTTGCCCAACTCCGGGAAACTTTAAAACATGCCGGTTAATTAGTCTGCTTCCTTCCGAATGACTTAACAGAATCTTTATCCATTGTTTTCCAAGTGATAGGAGCAGAATTAGGCCATTCGGCCCATCGAGTCTACCCTGCCATTCAATCATGGCTGATCTATCTCTCCCTCCTAACCCCATTCTCCTGCCTTCTCCCCATAACCCCTGACACCCGCACTAATCAAGAATCTTTCCATCTCTGCCTTAAAAATACCCACTAACTTGTGGCCTCCACAGCCGTCTGTGGCAAAGAATCCCACAGATTCACCACCCTCTGACTGAAGAAATTCCTCCTCATCTCCTTCCTAAAAGAACGTCCTTTAATTCTGAGGCTGTGCCCTCCGGTCCTAGACTCTCCCACTAGTGGAAACATCCTCTCCACATCCACTCTATCCAGGCCGCTCACTATTCTGTAAGTTTCAATGAGGTCCCCCCTCATCCTTCTAAGCTCCAGCGAGTACAGGCCCAGTGCCGACAAACGCTCATTATAGGTTAACCCACTCATTCCTGGGATCGTTCTTGTAAACCTCCTCTGGACCCTCTCCAGAGCCAGCACATCCTTCCTCAGAAACGGGGCCCAAAACTGCTCACAATGTTCCAAATGCGGCCTGACCAGCGCCTTATACAGCCTCAGCATCGTAATCGTGTATATTGTCTTTCCGCTGACTGGTTTGCACGCAACAAAAAGCTTTTCACTGCAGCACGGTACAGGTGACAGTAAACCAAACTGTAATCATAACCTGTGCACATGATGGATTAGCGAATGAAGGGATTAATCCTGGATCTCGGACAACCGAGTTGCTTCATCCAAAGAACGGGCGATCGCTGGTCGGCGTGGACTCGACGGGCCGAAGGGCCTGTTTCCAGGGCCTGTATCTGTGAAAGGAAGCATGCAGGTACAGCAGGCAGTGAAGAAAGCCAATGGAATGTTGGCCTTCATAACAAGAGGAGTTGAGTATAGGAGCAAAGAGGTCCTTCTGCAGTTGTACAGGGCTCTAGTGATTCAGCACCTGGAGTACTGTGTGCAGTTTTGGTCTCCAAATTTGAGGAAGGATATTCTTGCTATTGAGGGCGTGCAGCGTAGGTTTACTAGGTTAATTCCCGGAATGGCGGGACTGTCATATGTTGAAAGACTGGATCGACTAGGCTTGTATACACTGGAATTTAGAAGGATGAGAAGAGATCTTATCGAAACATCTAAGATTATTAAGGGGTTGGACACGTTAGAGGCAGGAAACATGTTCCCAATGTTGGGGGAGTCCAGAAACAGGGGCCGCAGTTTAAGAATAAGAGGTAGGCCATTTAGAACAGAGATGAGGAAAAACTTTCTCAGTCAGAGAGTTGTGAATCTGTGGAATTCTCTGCCTCAGACGTCAGTGGAGGCCAATTCTCTGAATGCATTCAAGAGAGAGCTAGATAGAGCTCTTAAGGATAGCGGAGTCAGGGGGTATGGGGAGAAGGCAGGAACGGGGTACTGATTGTGAATGATCAGCCATGATCACATTGAATGGTGGTGCTGGCTCGAAGGGCCGAATGGCCTCCTCCTGCACCTATTGTCTATTGTCAATTGTCTATCAGCGAATGAAGGGATTAATCCCGGATCTCGGACAACCGAGTTGCTTCATCCATAGAACGGGCGATCGCTGGTCGGCCTGGGCTCGACGGGCCGAAGGGCCTGTTTCCGGGGCTTGTATCTGTGAAGTCTAAAGTCTGTAAACATATTCTAGGCGTGAGAGTGCACAGCGATCTTTTATTTCGATAGTCTAAAATAGGAAATGAACTCTATTTCTAAGAGAGTCTGCCGGTGAATGAAACAGATAAATATTTAATGAAAGCTGGCAAACAAAATCGAATGAAGGCAGCATACTGTTCATTTTCATAACATGTGTTTATTTTAATCAGTAATGTTTTACGGGTGACATGTGGAATTACGTGGATAGGATACTGAGGAAGTGGCTCTGGATAAATGGTTAAAGAAAATGCAATATCTAACGTCAGGGCAAGAGAATGGATGGTAAACATAACGATCGATTATTAACCATCACTTACAATGCAGTTAAAAATAAAGAAAAGGTGATTGCTAAGTGGCATTTTATTGGTGTGTTACAACAGTGAATGGCTTTATGTTTTTTTTAGTTTAGAGATACAGCGCGGAAACAGGCCCTTCGGCCCACCGGGTCCGCGCCGACCAGCGATCCCCGCACACTAACACTATCCTACACACACTGGGGACAATTTTTACATTTACCGAGCCAATTAACCTACAAACCTGCACGTCTTTGGAGTGTGGGAGGAAACCGAAGATCTCGGAGAAAACCCGCGCAGGTCATGAGGAGAACGTACAGACAGCGCCCGTAGTCGGGATGGAACCCGGGTCTCCGGCGCTGCATTCGCTGTAAGGCGGCAACTCTACCGCTGCGCCACCGTGACCGCCCTCATTGTCACATGTGCCACCAATTTGTTGCGTGCTAACCAGTCAGCGGAAAGACAACACATGATTACGGTCGAACCATTTACAATCACCAATGAGGTAGATAGTAGTTCAGCACTGCTCTCTGGTTGTGGTGGGATGGTTCAGTTGCCTGATAACAGCCGGGAAGAAACTGCCCCTGAATCTGGAGGTGTGCGTTTTCACACTTCTGTACCATTGACACAAAGGGAGAGGGTTGTACACAGTTCCAGCGGAACGTCCCTACTCTGGGATTTCAGACTTTGGCTAACAAAGGATTGAGTCCTTTGTGCCGTCGATAACTGTCTTATTAACATGAAGCCAGGTGGACAAGAGCTCCAAAGGTTCCGTCTCCGTCTCTCCATTGCTGGTGAATTCCCTCGCCTTGTTGCCTCTCTCCACCAGACTCGCACACATTTATACCAAGCCAATTAACCTACAAACCTGCGCGTCTTTGGAGTGTGGGAGGAAACCGAAGATCTCGGAGAAAACCCGCGCAGGTCACGGGGAGAACGTACAAACTCCGTACAGACGGCGCCCGTAGTAGGGATGGAACTCGGGTCTCCGGCGCTGCATTCGCTGTAAGGCGGCAACTCCAATGCCGCGCCACAGTGACCGCCCTCGGAAGGAAGTGCAGATGCTGGTTTAAACCGAATTACTCCGCAAAGTGCTGGAGTAATTCAGAAGAAGGGTCTCGACCTGAAACATCGCAACATAGAAACAGAGAAAATAGGTGCAGGAGGAGGCCTTCGAGCCGGCACCGCCATTCAATATAATCATGGCTGATCATCTACAATCAGTATCCCGTTCCTGCTTTCTCCCCGTATCCCTTGATTCCGTTAGCCCTGAGAGCCACATCCAACTCTCTGTTGAATACGTCACCCATTCCTTCTGTCTCGACCCAAAACGTCGCCCATTCCTTCTGTCCAGTGATTCTGCCTGTTCCGCTGAGTTACTCCAGCATTTTGTGGCTACTGAATGGCTTTAAATGAGCTCACCCAATATACCTTTTGTCCTTTAGATTTAGATTTAGAGATACAGTGCGGAAACAGGCCCTTCGGCCCACCGAGTCCGCACCGCCCAGCGATCCCCGCACACTAACACTATCCTACACACACACTAGGGACAATTTTTACATTTATCCAGTCAATTAACCCACAAACCTGTACGTCTTTGGAGTGTGGGAGGAAACCGAAGATCTCGGAGAAAACCCATGCAGGTCACGGGGAGAACGTACAAACTCCGTACAGACGGCACCCGTAGTCATGATCGAACCTGAGTCTCCGTCGCTGCATTTGCTGTAAGACAGCAACTCTGCCGCTGCGCCACCGTGCCACCCTGGTCCTCCACTGTCAGAGTGAGGCCCAGCGCAAATTGGAGGAACAGCACCTCATATTTCGCTAGGGCAGCTTACACCCCAGCGGTATCAATCTTGATTTCTCTAACTTCAAGTAACCTTTGCTTTCCCTCTCTCTCCATCCCTCCTCCACCCAAGTTGTACTGGCTTCAAAGTCTTAGACAATAGACAATAGACAATAGGTGCAGGAGGAGGCCATTCGGCCCTTCGAGCCAGCATCACCATTCAATGTGATCATGGCTGATCATTCTCAATCAGTACCCCGTTCCTGCCTTCTCCCCATACCCCCTGACTCCGCTATCCTTAAGAGCTCTATCTAGCTCTCTCTTGAATGCATTCAGAGAATTGGCCTCCACTGCCTTCTGAGGCAGAGAATTCCACATATTCACAACGCTCTGGCTGAAAAAGTTTTTCCTCATCTCAGTTCTAAATGGCCTACCCCTTATTCTTAAACTGTGGCCCCTTGTTCTGGACTCCCCCAACATTGGGAACATGTTTCATGCCTCTAATGTGTCCAACCCCTTAATAATCTTATACGATTCGATAAGATAAGATCTTCTTGTTGAGTCTCATTGTCTGTAACGTATTTTCACCTAGCTCACGCTAACAATGGCCTGTTTCCTTTATCATCATTATTCTTTTGCGTTTCCTTCATGCATTTGTTCTATATCTCTCTACATATGTGAGCGGTCACGGTGGCGCGGCGGTAGAGTTGCCGCCTTACAGCGAATGTAGCGCCGGAGACCAGGGTTCCATCCCGACTATGGGCGCCGTCTGTATGGAGTTTGTACGTTCTCCCCGTGACCTGCGTGGGTTTTCTCCGAGATCTTCGGTTTCCTCCCACACTCCAAAGACGTGCAGGTTTGTAGGTTAATTGGCTGGGCAAATGTAAAAATTGTCCCTCGTGGGTGTAGGATAGTGTTAGTGTGCGGGGATCGCTGGGCGGCGCGGTCCCAGTGGGCCGAAGGGCCTGTTTCCACACTGTATCTCTAAACTAAACTAAACTAAAATCACCGTCTGTATCTCATGTGTTCATAAATTCATGAGATAGGAGCAGAATTAGGCCATTCGGCCCGTCGGGTCTACTCCGCCATTCACTCACGGCTGATCTATCTTCCCTCCTCACCCCATTCTCCTGCCTTCTCCCCATAACCCCTGTCTCGTTTCCCTTTCCCCTGACCCTCAGCCTGAAGAAGTACCTCGACCCGAAACGTCACCTGTTCCTGTTCTTCAGTGATGCTGCCTGCCCCGCTGAGTTCCTCCAGTATTTTGCGTCTGTCTTCGGTTTAAACCAGCATCTGCAGTTCTTTCTTACACACCGAATTGCTGTAAACGGAGTAGATAGGAGCAAAGAGGTCCTTCTGCAGTTGTACAGGGCCCTAGTGAGACCGCACCTGGAGTACTGTGTGCAGTTGTACAGGGCCCTAGTGAGACTGCACCTGGAGTACTGTGTGCAGTTGTACAGGGCCCTAGTGAGACCGCACCTGGAGTACTGTGTGCAGTTTTGGTCTCCAAATTTGAGGAAGGATATTCTTGCTATTGAGGGCGTGCAGCGTAGGTTTACTAGGTTAATTCCCGGAATGGCGGGACTGTCGTATGTTGAAAGACTGGAGCGACGAGGCTTGTATACACTGGAATTTAGAAGGATGAGAGGGGATCTTATCGAAACGTATAAGATTATTAAGGGGTTGGACACGTTAGAGGCAGGAAACATGTTCTCAATGTTGGGGGAGTCCAGAACAAGGGGCCACAGTTTAAGAATAAGGGGTAGGCCATTTAGAACGGAGATGAGGAAATACTTTTTCAGTCAGAGAGTTGTGAATCTGTGGAATTCTCTGCCTCAGATGGCAGTGGAGGCCAATTCTCTGAATGCATTCAAGAGAGAGCTAGATAGAGCTCTTAAGGATAGTAGAGTCAGGGGGTATGGGGAGAAGGCAGGAACGGGGTACTGATTGAGAATGATCGGCCATGATCACATTGAATGGCGGTGCTGGCTCGAAGGGCCGAATGGCCTCCTCCTGCACCTATTGTCTATTGTCTATTGACTATAAACGCAGTTGTATTTTCCCGTGCAGTTTCAGCTCAGTAGCTGCCATCTGCACGATTTAAAAACTCATTTCAAGATTGTCCCCCTGGCCTCTTTATTGCCTCCCACCCTGACTCATTCATCTGAAATTATATCAATATGCAATCACGATATTAATGCAGACCCGCACCAGAGACAAGGGGGGGGGGGGGGTAGATCCAACAGGAGGACATCGAACGGTGACTTTTAAGCGGGAACAATAACCTGGTTAAAACCATGAACAAAGGGGCCTAGTGTGGGGGCTTCTGGAGGTGAAGTTAGAGACATAGAAACATAGAAAATAGGTGCTGGAGTAGGCCATTCGGCCCGTCGAGCCTGCACCGCCATTCAATATGATCATGGCTGATCATCCAACTCAGTATCCCGTACTTGCCTTCTCTCCATACCCCCTGATCCCTTTAGCCACAAGGGCCACATCTAACTCCCTCTTAAATATAGCCAATGAACTGGCCTCAACTACCTTCTGTGGCAGAGAATTCCACAGATTCACCACTCTCTGTGTGAAAAAAAACTTTCTCATCTCGATCCTAAAAGACTTCCCCCTTATCCTTAAACTGTGACCCCTTGTTCTGGACTTCCCCAACATCGGGAACAATCTTCCTGCATCTAGCCTGTCCAACCCCTTAAGAATTTTGTAAGTTTCTATAAGATCCCCCCTCAATCTTCTAAATTCCAGCGAGTACAAGCCGAGTCTATCCAGTCTTTCTACATATGAAAGTCCTGCCATCCCAGGAATCAATCTGGTGAACCTTCTCTGTACTCCCTCATGAATGCTGACACACCAAATTCCTTTTGTAGAAATGTAACTAGACCAAGTGGACCCTCTTCGGCACAAACCTCTCCTGCATTGGTGCAGCACCCTCTCCTTCCCCCCACCCCCACTCCCCCCCCCCCCTTCCCTCCTCCCCCTCCACCCTGCCCAGAGTAGGGGAATTGAGGACCAGAGGACATAGGTTCAAGGTGAAGGGGAAAAGATTTAATAAGAATCTGAGGGGTAACTTTTTCACGCAAAGGGCGGTGGGTGTGTGGAACAAGCTGCCTGAGGAGGTAGTTGAGGCAACATTTAGACAGGTACATAGATAGAACAGGTTTAGAGGGATATGGGCCAAACGCTGGCAGGTGGGACTAGTGTAGCTGGGAGTTGTTGGCCGGTGTGGGCAGGTTGGGCTGAAGGGCCTGTTTCCACACTGTAAGACTCTATGACTCTATGAATATCCTAAAGTAGCCTTGCCAATGTCTCTTGCAACTGCAAAATGACCTCCCAACTTCTGTACTCAATTAAAAGAGGCAACAGTTGTTCCGTGCTACTACACAGTAGACGGTGGCTGGATTAATGGTGCAGTAAAACAAGGTTGCCTCGACAGGACAAAAACTGCAGATGTCGGTTAAAGATAGACACAAAATGCTGGAATAACTCAGCGGGTCAGGCAGCATCTCGGGAGAGAAGGAATGGGTGACGTTTCGGGTCGAGGCCCTTGGTAAGATGCTGCCTGACCCGCTGAGTTACTCCAGCATTTTGTGTCTACCTTGGTTTAAGGATAGTTGTGAACACGACTGAATATTGCACTAATGAATGTATAGATGCGGGGAACGTGTTAACATGTGTGAATCGCTGGTCGGCGTGGACTCGGTGGGCCAGAGGGCATGTTTCCGCACTGTATCGCTAAACTAAACTAAACTAAACTAAACTAAGGAAACCTATCAAAACATATAAGATTATTAAGGGGTTGGACACGTTAGAGGCAGGAAACATGTTCCCAATGTTGGGGGAGTCCAGAACCAGGGGCCACACAGTTTAAGAATAAGGGGCAGGCCATTTAGAACGGAGATGAGGAAAACCTTTTTCAGTCAGAGAGTTGTGAATCTGTGGAATTCTCTGCCTCAGAAGGCAGTGGAGGCCGATTCTCTGAATGCATTCAAGAGAGAGCTAGATAGAGCTCTTAAGGATAGCGGAGTCAGGGGGTATGGGGAGAAGGCAGGAACGGGGTACTGATTGAGAATGATCAGCCATGATCACATTGAATGGCGGTGCTGGCTTGAAGGGCCGAATGGATTCCTCCTGCACCTATTGTCTTTTGTCTATAAACTAAATGTACAGCACAGATAGACACAAAATGCTGGAGTAACTCAGCGGGTCAGGCAGCATCTCGGGAGAGAAGGAACGGGCGACGTTTCGGGTCGAGACCCTTCTCTCCAGAGATGCTGCCTGACCCGCTGAGTTACTCCAGCATTTTGTGTCTACCTTGCGTTTCCTTGATAGTCACCCTGCTGTGTTAAGAGTATGAGTGGGAGATGAATTCACTGCCCACACACTGCAGGCACTGAAATCTGATGCAAATCCAGCCTTCAAGAAGGTAATTATACAGGAAGCTTCTTCCAAAGCTTGTCACAGGTTTGAGTGCGAGGATTCCAAAAAAAAAAAAACACGCAGCCAAGGGGTTGCAATGAATAAAACAGGATTAGTTTTTAAACAGGCTTATGTGTTCCATTCCAACGAGATAGGCTTGTGACAGCACCAGGGAGGAGAAGGCAATAGATGGTAGACAATAGGTGCAGGAGGAGGCCATAGGGGGTAAGGGTGGGTGGTGTGGGTGGGGGGGGGGGGGGGAGGCTAGGGGGGCGAGGGTGGGTGGGGGGGGGGCGTTATAGTCTCTGCTGTTGATGAGGGGGCTGTAATTGAGAGCGTTGGGAGTGATGTTGACACAGTCTGTTGGGTGGGGGGAGGGGGAGGGGGGGTGAGGGTGAGGGGGGTAGGGAGGGGAGGGTAGGAGGGTGAGGGTGGGGGGCTTGTAGTCTCTGCTGTTTGGTGAGGGGCCTGTAATTGAGAGTGCGGGGTGGGAGGGTGATGTTGACACAGTCTGTGTGGGTGGGGAGGGGGCTGGTGGGGGGGGGGGATGTTGACACAGTCTGTGTGGGTGGGGAGGGGGGTGGTGGTGGGGGGGGATGTTGACCCAGTCTGTGTGGGTGGGGAGGGGGCTGGTGGGGGGGTGATGTTGACACAGTCTGTGTGCGTGGGGAGGGGGCTGGTGGGGGGGTGGGGGCTGGTGGGTGGGGGTGATGTTGACCCAGTCTGTGTGGGTGGGGAGGGGGGTGGTGGTGGGGGGGGATGTTGACCCAGTCTGTGTGGGTGGGGAGGGGGCTGGTGTTGGGGGGGGGGGTGGGGGGATGTTGACCCAGTCTGTGTGGGTGGGGAGGGGGCTGGTGGTGGGGGGGGTGGGGTGATGTTGACACCGTCTGTGTGGGTGGGGAGGGGGGTGGTGGGGGGGGTGGGGTGATGTTGACACAGTCTGTGTGGGTGGGGAGGGTGGTGGTGGTGGGGGGGGGTGGGGTTGACCCAGTCTGTGTGGGTGGGGAGGGGGGTGGTGGTGGGGGGGGTGGGGTGATGTTGACACAGTCTGTGTGGGTGGGGAGGGGGGTGGTGGTGGGGAGGGGTGGGGTTGACCCAGTCTGTGTGCGTGGGTGTGAGTGTGCTGTGCAGATCATTCCATAACTCAGCACTAATCACATTCACTGCTAACCTCCCAGTGACATCGCTGCTTGCTAACTAGACAGAAAACTTTTGAAGATGCCATTTAGCCAGAGATTTATTTAGTGTTGGGAAAATATTTGTCGTCCAAGGTGCAGTTGCTCTTTTGCAACAAGCTGGCGCGTTTGATCTTTTGAGATTGTGGCTTTCCCAACTATTTACATCCCACGCTAACCTTGCAGCCTCTTTGATCAAAACTTTCAAACCTCTGACCATCTCCCAGAGGCTGTAGGGACGATGTAACGGAGAAACCTCCCATCAGAACGAACCAGAGCTGGTTCACCAGTGATAGCAGCAGAATTAGGCCATTCGGCCCATCACGTCTACTCCGCCATTCAATCATGGCTGATCTATCTCTCCCTCCCAACCCCATTCTCCCGCCTTCTCCCCATAACCCCTGATGCCCCCACTGATCAAGATTCCATCAATCTCTGCCTTAGAGACATCCACCTTAAAATGAAGGGGTGCATTTTTCACACACAGGGTGGTGGGTACATGAGGAGATAGTTGAGGGAGGGACTCTTTCCCTCTCAGTTCCCTCCAACTCAGTTTAGTTTATTGTCACGTATACCGAGGTTTAGTTTGGTTTAGTTTAGTTTAGTTTAGAGATACAGCGCGGAAACAGGCCCTTCGGCCCACCGGGTCCGCGCCAAACAGCAATCCCCGCACACTAACACTATCCTACACACACTAGGGACAGTTTTACATTTACACCAAGCCAATTAACCTACAAACCTGCACGTCTTTGGAGTGTGGGAGGAAACCGAAGATCTCGGAGAAAACCCACGCAGGTCACGGGGAGAACGTACAAACTCCGTACGGACAGCGCCCGTAGTCGGGATGGAACCCGGGTCTCCGGCGCTGCATTCGCTGTAAGGCGGCAACTCTATCGCTGCGCCACCGTGACCGCCCAAAATGATTTGGAGATCAGTAATGATCGAATGGAGGAGCAGACTCGATGTGCTGAATGGCCTAATTCTGTTCCTATCACTTTATGACTTATGAAGGCTTCTCGCCACCCTGTTCATTCCCTCTCCTCTCTTCCACCTTCTGGGAGAAGATACAGGAGCCTGAAATCCCAGATCTCCAAACTTCAGAACAGATTCTTGCCCACTGCTGTACCACTCCTGGACCAAGACTAGACACAAAACGCTGGAGTAACTCAGCGGGACAGGCAGCATCTGTGGAGAGAAAGGAATAGGGGGTGATGTTTCAGGTCGAGACCCTTCTACAGACTGAGGGTCAGGGGAAAGGGAAACGAGAGATGTAGACAGTGATGTAGAGAGATATAGAACAAATAGACAATAGACAATAGGTGCAGGAGGAGGCCATTCGGCCATTCGAGCCAGCACCGCCATTCAATGTGATCATGGCTGATCATTCTCAATCAGTACCCCGTTCCTGCCTTCTCCCCATACCCCCTGACTCCGCTATCCTTAAGAGCTCTATCTAGCTCTCTCTTGAATGCAATGAATGGAAGATGTGCTAAAAGTAACGATGATAAAGGAAACAGGCCATTCATTCCTTCTCCCTAGAGATGCTGCCTGTCCCGCTGAGTTATTCCAGCATTTTGTGTCTATCTTTGGTTTAAACCAGCGTCAGCAGTTTTTTCCTAAACTAAGCTATTCATTGCCAGAGAAGATGAGAAGAAATCTCCCCACACAGAGGGTGGTGAATGTTTGGAGGATCATCGAGGCATAGTCAGTGAAGCCCCACAGAGACCAATAGATTTTTAGATGTTAAGGAAATCAAGGGATTGAGATTGAGATTTAGATTAGTTTATTGTCCTATACACCAGGGGGTAATGAAATTCCTTGTTCACATAAAGCTCAGGGTTAGCTGTAACATGCGCTGTCAGGAGGAATGCAATAATAAAACAACACATGCAAAAACAGCTGAACTGTGCAAGATTATACCGAGTGTAAAAATGTAAAACTGCAATTACAGAATAACTGAATGAGGTAAAGATATGAGAAAGAGTTTGCAGCACCCTGAACAAGATTAAGGGTGTGAGAGAAGTTCTTGGTTCAAGAAGGAACTGCAGATGCTGGTTGAAACCGGAGACAGACACAAATTGCTGGAGTAACTCAGCGCAATGGGTGGGGTTTCGGGTCGAGACCATTCCTCAGACTGATGTCTACTGTATCCGCTGTTCCAGGTGTGGGCTCCTCTACATCGGCGAGACCAAGCGCAGGCTCGGCGATCGTTTCACTGAACACCTCCGCTCAGTCCGCCTAAACCTACCTGATCTCCCGGTGGCTCAGCACTTCAACTCCCTCCCCCCCCATTCCCAATCTGACCTTTCTGTCCTGGGCCTCCTCCATTGTCAGAGTGAGGCCCAGTGCAAATTGGAGGAACAGCACCTCATATTTCGCTTGGGCAGCTTACAGCCCAGCGGTATGAACATTGACTTCTCTAACTTCAAGTAGCCCTTGTTTTCCATCCCTCTCCACCCCCTCCCCATTCCCAGTTCTCCCACCAGTCTTCCTGTCTCCGACTACATCCTATCTTTGTCCCGCCCCCTCCCCTGACATCAGTCTGAAGAAGGGCCTCGACCCGAAACGTCGCCCATTCCTTCTCTCCAGAGATGCTGCCTGACCCGCTGAGTTACTCCAGTATTTTATGTCTATTACAGCCTAGTTTAGTTTAGTTTGGTTTAGTTTAGTTTGGAGATACAGTGTGGAAACAGGCCCTTCGGCCCACCGAGTCCGCGTCGACCAGCGATCACCCCGTATACTAGTTCCATCCTACACTCAAGGGACAATTTACATCAGGCAATTAACCTACAAACCTGTATGTCTTTGGAGTGTGGGAGGAAACCGGAGCACCCGGAGAAAACCCACGCAGGTCACGGGGAGAACGTACAAACTCCGTACAGACAGCACCCGTAGTCAGGATCGAACCCGGGTTTCCGGCGCTGTGAGGCAGCAGCTCTACCCGCTGCGCCACCGTGCCGATTATAACCGCCTACAAGTGATGCTAATAAAGTGAACTAAACCTTTAGTCTAGTTGAGTTTATTGTCCCGTGTACTGAGGTACAGTGAAAAGCCTTTGTTGCGTGCTAACCAGTCAGCGGAAAGACAATACACGATTACAATCGAGCTGTCCACAGTGTACAGATACATGATGGGAATAACGTGAATAATGTTTAGTGGAAGATAAAGTCCAATAAATTCCGAGGATCTCCAATGAGGCAGATGGGAGGTCAGGACTGCTCTCTGGTTGTGGTAGGATGGTTCAGTTGCCTGATAACAGCTGGGAAGAAATGAGAAGGATGAGAGGGGATCTTATCGAAACGTATAAGATTATTAAGGGGTTGGACACGTTAGAGGCAGGAAACATGTTCCCAATGTTGGGGGAGTCCAGAACCAGGGGTCACAGTTTAAGAATAAGGGGTAGGCCATTTAGAACGGAGATGAGGAAAAACCTTTTCAGTCAGAGAGTTGTGAATCTGTGGAATTCTCTGCCTCAGAAGGCAGTGGAGGACAATTCTCTGAATGCACTCAAGACAGAGCTAGATAGAGCTCTTAAGGATAGCGGAGTCATGGGGTATGGGGAGAAGGCAGGAACGGGGTACTGATTGAGAGTGATCAGCCATGATCACATTGAATCATGATCCCACAATTTAATTACGTGACAAATGCATTTGATAAATAACATTTAAGTTAGACGTTTAATTTATTACTTACCAAAGAAATCAATAGTTTCATAAATCATATTTTGGCACGCTGGCTCGAAGGGCCGAATGGCCTCCTCCTGCACCTATTGTCTACTGTCTATTGTCCCTGAATCTGGAGGTGTGCGTTTTCACACTTCTGTACCTTTTTGCCCGATGGGGGAGGGGAGAAGAGGGGAGACCGACCGGGGTCTGACGAAGGGTCTCGAACTGAAACGTCTTCCCGTTCCTTCTCTCCAGAGATGCTGCCCGTCCCACTGAGTGACTCCAGCTTTTCGAGTCTGTCCTCGATTACAAAAGGCTGCTGGCCTTTTGTGCAGATGGAGTCAATGGAAGGTTTGTGTGATGGTCTTCCGAGAGGCAGCAGCATATAGGGAAGCGAAAGGCCTTCGGTCAGGTAGACCAGCCAATGGTTTGAGCTGAACTCAGACGAGTGCAGGATAAAGAAATAGATTGCCCAAGGGATTTTTCACACTGCCTTGTTTTAGGCAATCAGTTGAAAAATGTCCACAGTGTGCCAAAATATGATTTATGAAAGTATTGATTTCTTTGGTAAGTAATAAATTAAACGTCTAACTTAAATGTTATTTATCAAATGCATTTGTCACGTAATTAAATTGTGGGATAATGTATTGTTGTCTTATAGCTTGTCATTAAATATTAAAACAACGGATGACATTTTTCACCTTCCACATTTCTGTTGGGCTCCTGTCCGATTTTTCCTTGTTGTGTCTTTTCGTGTTAATGGTAAATAATTAATTTCCAAACACCTAATAGCTTGACTAATGAGTCTGAGTTGTCATAAAGTTTGTTTTATTTCTTCGTCGAACGCTTTGGGAGATTTATGGGGCGGGATATTGGACTTTCAGAGTCACTTTAGTGGAGTCGATGCCTCACAGCGCCGGAGACCCGGGTTCGATCCTGACCAGGGGGTCCTTGTCTGTACGGAGTTTGTACGTTTCTCCCCGTGACCTGCGTGGGTTTTCTCCAGGTGCCCCGGTTTCCTCCCACACCCCAAAGTTGTAAAGGGGAGTTGAGTATAGCAGCAAAGAGGTCCTTGTGCAGTTGTACAGGGCCCTAGTGAGACCGCACCTGGAGTACTGTGTGCAGTTTTCGTCTCCAAATTTGAGGAAAGACATCCTTGCTATTGAGGGTGTGCAGCGTAGGTTCAACAGGTTAATCCCCGGAATGGCGGGACTGTCGTATGTTGAAAGACTGGAGCGACTAGGCTTGTATGCGCTGGAATTTAGAAGGATGAGAGGAGATCTTATCGAAACGTATAAGATTATTAAGGGATTGGACACGTTAGAGGCAGGAAACATGTTCCCAATGTTGGGGGAGTCCACAACAAGGGGCCACAGTTTAAGAATAATGGGAATTTAGAACTGAGATGAGGAAAATCTTTTTCAGTCAGAGAGTTGTGAATCTGTGGAATTCTCTGCCTCAGAAGGCAGTGGAGGCCAATTCTCTGGAAGCTTTCAAGAGAGAGCTAGATAGAGCTCTTAAGGATAGTGGAGTCAGGGGGTATGGGGAGAAGGCAGGAACGGGGTACTGATTGTGAATGATCAGCCATGATCACATTGAATGGCGGTGCTGGTTCGAAGGGCCGAATGGCCTCCTCCAGCACCTGTTGTCTATTGTCTATTGTCTATTGTTTGTCAGCTAATTGGCTTGGTGTAAATGGAAATGGTCCATAATGTTAGTGTGCGGGGATCGCTGGGCGGCACGGACTTGGTGGGCCGAAGGGCCTGCTTCCGTGTTATGTCTCTAAACTACACTAAACTAAACTTCAGGATATGCAGTGAAACCCCTGTTTTTTCTAGATTTAGATTTAGAGATACAGCGCGGAAACAGGCCCTTCGGCCCACCGTGTCCGCGCCGACCAGCGATCCCCGCACACACTAACACTATCCTAAACCCACTAGGGACAATTTTTACATTTACCCAGTCAATCAACCTACAAACCTGCACGTCTTTGGAGTGTGGGAGGAAACCGAAGATCTCGGAGAAAACCCACGCAGGTCACGGGGAGAACGTACAAACTCCGTACAGACAGCGCCCGTAGTCGGGATGGAACCCGGGGCTCCGGCACTGCATTCGCTGTAAGGCGGCAACTCTACCGCTGCGCCACCGTGCCGCTCTGTTTAGCTGTGACCTGCTCAGTCCCCACACCAAGAGACCGTCTCAGACCAAGGGCCACTCCCATTCTGTAGTTTAGCGCTAATTATCCCATTTCAACAAAAAAGTATTTTCTTGCCACATTACCTAATAGAGTCATGACGCATTATTTTTGGAAATAATATTTTTAAGGCGGAGATTGACGGATTCTTGATCAGTGCGGGTGTCAGGGGTTATGGGGAGAAGGCAGGACAACGGGGTTAGGAGGGAGAGATAGATCAGCCACGATTGAATGACGGAGTAGACCTGATGGGCCAAAGGGTCTAATTCTGCTCATATCACTTATGAACATACTGTAAGAACTCCATGCCAAGGGTTAGGAGTTTGACAGGTGTCGGAAGGAACTGCAACTAATATCCCAGCGGTACGAACATTGACTTCTCTAACTTCGTAACCCTTCATTTCCCTCTCTCTCCATCCCCCCCTCCCTTTCCCAGTTCTCCGACCAGTCTGACTGTCCCTGATTACGTTTGATCTCCGTGTGCTTTGTTGTTACCTACTCCCAGCCAACGATGATCCATTCTCCATTCTCCTTGATTTCCACACCACTTTGACGTGTAAGAAAATAACTGCAGATGCTGGTACAAATCGAAGGTATTTATTTCACAGAGTGCTGGAGTAACTTTGCGGGTCAGGCAGCATCTCGGGAGAGAAGGGATGGGCGACGTTTCGGGCCGAGACCCTTCTTCAGACACCACTTTGATGTCTCGTTCTCACACCTCGCACTTCCTTATCTCTGTATCTCCCCTGACTCTCAGTCTAAAGAAGGGTCTCGACCCGAAACGTCACCCATTCCTTCTCTGCCAGAGATGCTGCCTGTCCCGCTGAGTTACTGCGGCATTTTGTGTCTGTCTTAGGAGGATGTGGTTACCACCAAAGACGCACTCCACTCCCCACCCCACGGCCCCCAGCTTCTGTATAATGGGGTGCGTGTGATCTAACCCCTCATCAAAGATGCATCCCCCCCTCCCCCATGATACCCCCACTCTGGGGTTCCCCGACAGAACATCATCACCCGTTCGCAAGGCTCCCATACACCTCCTCTCCATCCAAAGCACTTGTCAGTGGGATGTGTAGGAAGGAACTTCAGATGCCTATTATACACCGAAGACAGACACAAAGTGCTGGAGTAACTCAGCGGGACAGGCAGCATCTCTGGAGAGAAGGAATAGGTGACGTTTCGGGTCAAGACCCTTCTTCAGACTTCAGTGGGAGAAGAAGGGGTTTAATAATAATAATAATAATAATAATAATAATAATAATAATAATAATAATAATAATAATAATAATAATAATAATAATAATAATAATAATAATAATAATAATAATACTAATAATAATAATACTAATAATACTACTACTACTAATAATAATAATAATAATAATAATAATAATAATAATAATAATAATAATAATACTACTACTACTACTACTACTACTAATAATAATAATAATAATAATAATAATAATAATA